>NC_062219.1:130853632-131020397 GCF_902686445.1 Sciurus carolinensis
TACCTACACATCTTACTATCTTTGAAGAGCTGCTTCCAGTATGATTTTCTTCCCCTTAGCAGCATCGTGATCTTGTTATTGAATCATCCCTGGATAATTATTCCTTTATCTTCAAAGCCACAGAATCTTACAAGACCATGTTCTGGTGCTGACAGTTGAGATCCATTTTCCTTAACAAATGTTGCAATGTATTTATGTCCTTTCCTGTATTCTACAGCTCTAACCTTTCCTCTATTGATGCTATTATGTATACCCTGTGCCCCATCTCTGCCCTCTCTTCTCTCCCACCTAGAATTTTGTTTCCACCCTTCTTTCTTTTAGACAAGAACTTAACTCATAAGCTTCTGATTCCACTATTTGTTTTTTTCCAATCATTTATGAGGCCCACAGAAACATTCTTGTCCCCTGAAGATGATGGAGGAATTAAGAAGCGCTAATAAAATAATTTGTAGTGTGTAGTAAGAGTTTCGAAAGATGGGATCTGTTATTTATCGTTTTGGGGAACTAAACAATCCTACCCTAGATAGCTGGGGGGTATTTTTTGTGGAATTTATGAAACCTGGATTCACAGTCCTATAGAAGAGCGCTCAGTTTAGTTATCATTTCGTTGTGTGGCATTGAGCTGTTTCATTGCAAAATGGACATCATGCTCTGCAGGGGCTGAACGCCCTCGTGACGAGCCCCACGTCCAACCCGCCTGCACAGCACAGTGAGAGGTGGTCCTGGGCGGGTGAGAGCTTCGGAAACGAAGCTGATTAATTCGAAGAGTTCATTGAAGTAGAGGGAACGCCTTGCGGGGGTTTGAAGCAAAGTTAGCAACAGAAAGTCCAGGCACTGACGCTCGGATAAGGTTCTGTCCAGCAGGAGCAGGGAAGGTTGCAAACCCGGAGAACCTAAGATTAGCAACTTTCCTGCTAAAACCGTAGTCGGCAGGACTCGAACCTGCGCGGGGAGACCCCAATGGATTTCAAGTCCATCGCCTTAACCACTCGGCCACGACTACCGGCCCCAGGCAGGTCGCGGGGCTGGCTTGAATTGATAGGAAAGCTGAGGCTTGGCTACAAAGAAGACCGCGGGACCCAGGCAACCCCGCCCGCAGGAAAGAGGCGAGGCTGCAGTTCCGCAAAGGAGCCCGGGCTAGCGACTCAGCCCTCCCGGCGCAGGAACCCGTGCTTGCGCCCCCGGCCTCGCGGACCTGCGCTTCGCCCGGTGTTCAGGAACCCACGCGGAGGGAACCGAGGGCCCGCGCCACGCAACCACGCAACCACGCAACCGGTGCATGCTAAGAAGAACCCGAGTGGCGGGGAGTGCGGGAGGGCGGACACCTGCTCCTGCTCAGAGTTAAATCGACGGCAGGAGTCTTGGCTGCAAACCACGAAGTCGTCCTTCCGCGCCAACGCTTGCCGCCGCAGGGAGCTAGGGCGGAGGGCAGCGGCCGCGAGAAGAAGCTGCAGAGCCCTGCGACCGCCCCCCGGGAAGGCCGCTGCGCCCTTCCCCAGAGGCCGAGGCCCGGCCTCCGGAGAGGAGTGAGTAAAGGGAGGCTCGCAGAGCACAAGTCTTCCAAGGATCTGAACTCAAGACATCTCGGGCCTGCCAGCACAGAAATGCGCAAAAAAGATGAAAGCACGTAAATGTCAGAATAAGCTAAGCTGAATCAGCATGA
The DNA here is from genome assembly GCF_902686445.1 of Sciurus carolinensis. Taxonomy (NCBI): domain Eukaryota; kingdom Metazoa; phylum Chordata; class Mammalia; order Rodentia; family Sciuridae; genus Sciurus; species Sciurus carolinensis. The sequence goes on from NC_062219.1 coordinate 130,855,296, forward strand.
CTGTTTTTTGATTCAGAGACTTGTGTGGCTTATTAGAGAGGAGTAATGAGGGGGGAGACTTGGACCAGATTCCTCTGCACGGAAATGTCAGGGAGTAAATCACGGCCTTCTCTTCAGCCATGGAGGTGCGTCGCCAGAACACACACCCGTAGTTTCAGATAGATTTTCACTTACAAAAGTGACCTCCACGGGGGAGGCTGGCAAAGCCTGATGGTGAAAGCTCACTTACACGTGGCTTCTTCTGGGTATGAGGATAGCGTTCCCTTCTGTGTGTGGCAAATGTGAATTTTGTTTCACTCTCGTAGCACTTGCTATACACTGTTCTTCCTTTAGGCTTCTAAAAGTTGAAGTGGAAGTTCACTGCCCCTGAGCGGTCTTCTTAAGTGCTGTTTCGCATCCGCAGCATGAGCACCACGTGGGAGCTTACTCCCAGCGTTGACCTGGGATCCACAAGAACCGGAGTGGGTGGCAGGGAGGGTGTCCAGCAGTCTGTCCTAACAGACTGCCATTCAGGTGGTTCTGAGTCTTGAGACCCACTCTCCTAGGGAACAGTCTTAACCAAAGGAAAACAGGTACTCCCCCCATCTTTATTCTTATTCCTAATTATGAGAGTGGAAGTTGATATTAAAAAGTGCATACATAACTTGTTTGTCCCACCTGCCTAACAGATCATCACAAAATCACTAAAACCAGTACGTGGGGAGATTAATTGCTCTGGGGAAATGCCAGTACCATTTGCAGGATGGAATAGCACCTATGCAAACTTTTGGTATTTGGAATTCTGTGGGGGAATACTCCATGATGCTGCCACTGCTGCTTTCTGGATGGTGGGATTACGGGTTAGTTTTTCTTGTTTTTCCACAGTCTGAAACAGTCATTATTATCCAGGTTGTACAGGTGAAATAGCAGCTGGTTAACTGGTTATTTACTGACATTGCTCAGGACATTTGCATCTGCTTGCCCTTGGACGAATCAACTGTGTTGTTCAACATACTCCACAGTGAGTGAGTGCGTTCACCTTGAACTTGTTTCTCCAATAATCAGTGCTTGTTAGACATCTATAGTAGACTCCCCTCCTACTTGCCTATCAACATTAACTGGGACTTTCAAAAGTCACTTTGAAAGAACGCTGAGATAGACAACAATTATGAGCCTTTAAATACGAATTTTCACTTTTTCAATGTTTGGAAGGACTGTTTAGCCTGTGTCTGCTTCATGTTTATTCCTGCATATATATGCAAAAAAAAAAGAGTTTTAAAATAGGCAGTACATCCTTCAAATCGAATGGTCGTAAATTTTTTAAAAGACTATCAATGATCACACACACATGCACATTAGAACATTTCCAAATCCAGGGGCTGGGTGTAGGGCAGGGGTGGAGTGGTGGCCTGGGCTGTTGGAGTTTCCGCCCATCCTCTCAGAGCTCTGGAAACACCGAGCCAGTGCGTGCCCATCCATAGACAGAAGTGCACCTCTTTCATCGTGTCAGAGGGTTTCCAGGTGCTGGGCACGTTTCAGGACCCCACCAGCAGCTACCATAGGAAGCTTGGCTTCTGGGAAGGTCTCCTGCTTGGCCTCCTCCTGTCAGGCCACCAGGATAAGGAACCTTCGCAGCACTGATGCTGGCACTGCTGTGCGGCATTTCTGTGACTGGCGTCAGTCAGGTAAGGACCTTCCCACCTCTATGGTGAAGGTTGTTTGTCAACGTGCTGCGACATAGTCACCTCGCGACGTCCAACCGTAGGAAACACCACACAAACCTGTTACCGGTAGATGTGGCCTTGAAGAGCCGACCTTGGCACAGCTATCTACCACCACAAGCCAGAGGTGCTCCAGGTAGTCGTGGCCGAGTGGTTAAGGTGATGGACTAGAAATCCATTGGGGTCTCCCCGCGCAGGTTCGAATCCTGCCGACTACGCTCTTACTTCCCTGTGGGAAGGAAATGTCGATAACCCCCAGGTGGTTTGGGATCTGTTTCCTAACAGACTCCTCCACCCCATCCCCCACTTCCTGTGCTCCAAAAGTAACAACCCCACGTACAAAACCCACTGTGCTTCTGGAGCTGTTTCCTTGGTTTTTTGGTTTTGGTTTTTGATGTGTGTGGAGGGGCGGGTATTTGAACCACAATTACTTTTCACAATGCTTTTCTCACCCTTGCCCCCCACGCCCCACGAAGGAAAGTCCAGGTATTGGCCATGCTACCTGCATTCACCTGGGTTGAAAGGTGCCCTTTCCTAGACAACCAGAGAACAGGCCGCAGAACCGCTCCCTGGCCCACTCCCCACTCCTGCAGGAAAGGGAATTCTGGGAACCCAGGATCGAACTCAAGAAAGCAAGACGGTACTGTCACCTGGGTGCCAATCTAACTCGGGCATTAATGGCAAATTACCACACAAGTTTAGAGAGAGAGGGAGAGAAAAGAGAGAGAAGAGAGAGGAAAGAGAGAGAGAAGAGAGGGGGGGAGAGAGAACAGAAGAGAGAGAGAGAGGAGGGAGATAAAGAGAGAAGAGGGAGGGAGAGAGAGAAGAGAAGAGAAGAGGAGGGAGAGAGAAGGGAGAGAGAGAGGAGGAGAGAAAGAGAGGAGAGAGAGAGGAAAGAGAAGAGAGAGAGAGAAGCAATTTTGTTTGAAATTCAATAAAAGAGAACCAACCAACGTTCCCATGCCAAGTGGTCCTGTCCTGGGTCGGGGATTGTGTTGAACTGAAAAGGGCAAACTCTAGATGAGACTGTGACTCTCTGCAGAGAACCAGCCCTGGCTTAGGTGATGGAGGGCCCCTGTGATTGCACAGCCAGGCTCATAACACTGGAAGTTAAGAGCTTGCTTCTGTCTCCACTCTGCAAGAAATGGGAAGTGGGTTTTTCTCAGAGGTCTCCCAGCAAGCTTTGAGAAGGAACTAAGATGAGATTCCAACCACTCTCTGCACACCTGGGCTCCATTCTCTCTGCCACACCTACATGGGTCTCATTCTAGGGTCCCAAAAGTTCATTATGGGGAGCCCACACCCCATGATTCCTAAGAAGAGAGAAACTGGAGGAGCTGGTTCCGCTGCAATTTCAGCAGAGGTGAGTGCACTTTACGCCTCTTGATTACAAGACTGAGGTTAATGAATCATACAGCTACGTTTCAAAGGGAGTATTGCTATTTCACAAGCAGCTTCATGCCTAAAATTATCTCGGTGATTTTAAACCTACTAATTAGATCAGATTATTCAACATGAAACAGCATTCAGACTGGAGGGATCCCCTGCGCACCACCTCCTCCCCAACCCAACCCTGTGGCCACCATCTGCCAGTTTTTGTGAACACCTTAATAATAACTTTTTCAATTGTATGTTTTGTGTCATGAGTATGTCTTTGTGAGAATATATATATATATTTTAATGAGCTTTGGGCTCCCCGGAGCCTTTGCCTTTGGTGGAACAGTGACGGTCACTCCTTGATTTATCTTCCACTCTTGGTACCAGGGCGCTCCACCTGCCTTGGAGCCTGCAGGAGCCTCCAGGCAGCTGCCACCGGGAGCCCAGAGCTGTGAACTCACGTAAGAATTGTGTTAGAAAAGAACCCCCTTCATAAAACCTGTAAGGCCTGACAGTACCGTGAACCTTTATCTTCTCCGTGGGGTCGGCTGGCGGAGCCACACTCGGCTCAAGTCTGGAGCTCCTTCTTGGTCCCCTGCCTCAGCCTGGAAACAGACTGAAGTCACTTTTGAGGAATGAGCCCCTCCAACGCCGCCCCGTCCACCTTGCTCCCCACTGCGGCCTTTCCCAGTGAGTCTCTGCACCTTTCCTCTCCGCCTCCTCCCAGCCCAGGGCTGGAGCAGCCAGCGCTGGTGAGCCGCGCGGGCCTCCGCGCAGTCACTTTGCTGCGTAGCACAGAGGTGGCCGCTCTAGGTGGTCAAAAGAGAGACTAGCAGAGGATGGTTTCGATCCATCGACCTCTGGGTTATGGGCCCAGCACGCTCCCGCTGCGCCACTCTGCTGGCACGGGAGGATACTGGTAATTTTCCTACTCGTCACTCATTCGTTCAGAGTTGGGCTGCCTGATTCGGTGCCCGTTGCCGGCCTGTTCTCTCTTCTTCCCTCTCTGCCTTTGCCCTGCCTTTCCCAACCCACAATCACGTCATTTTCGATTTGTTACCGTCTCGCAGTCCTCAGTCCTTCACCAGTTTGCCAGATCAGTCTGATTTAGGTCGGGATTTCTGACTGCAAGGACTGGATTGAGAAGCTAGGGCTTCCTCGTGGTATTGCGTGGATGAAATTTTGGCCCCGAATATCAGTCCTCCAGCCAAGAACCCGCAAAGTCTTTTAAACCGTCACAGTCGCATCCTCCTCGGCCGGAGTCCTGGACCCCTGTCCTCTCCTCTGGCCCCGTGCCCTTTTACAACCACATAGTCTTCCTCCAGCAACGCCTTCCTGACGCCAGAGAAGCGGGAATGGCTTCTCCGTTGACTTAGCCTAGGCATTTCTAGAAAGAAATTTAAGTGGAGTCATACAAAATGTGACCTTTTATCCTTGGCTCCTTCTCATCCCGATTCCCTGTGATCCCAGGTTTTTCTTGTGTTAGTGGTTGGATTCCTTTACACTGCTGAACCATATTCCATGGTGTGACTCTGTCACGGTGCTTGACTTTCACCAGGCTGTCTTCTTCACAACACTTTTATCTGGGTTGTTTCCAATGGTCATACATTATGAGTAAAGCTGCTGTTGGAAAAATCACATACAGATTTTTGTTGAGACACGTTTCAATTTCTAAGACAAGTGACCAAGAAAGCAATTGTGGGGTCACATGGTAATTTCACACTTTGTTTTATAAGAAAGTGCCTCTCGGGTTTGCACAGTGGCTGTACTGTTTTACATTCCCATCATTAGTGTATGAATGTTTTTATGCCAGTCATTCTGCTAGGTGTACAGGGCTTCTTTTTTTTTAACCTGTGTTTCCCTATTGGCTAATGATGCTGAACATTTTGTTGTGCCTGTGTGCCACCTGTATCTCTTCATCAGTGAAATCTCTGTGTCTATTTCCTCCTGGGATTGTTGGTTTATCTGTTGAGTTTGGAGAATTCTGTTTACATTTACTGTTTTTTTGTTTTTGTTGTTAAATATACTCGAGTTGCAAATATTTTCTACTAAGTTTGTAGTTTGTTCTTCCAGCCCCTTACAGGAATCTTTCTGGAGTAAAAGTTTCAAATTCTGATGTGGTTACACTTATCAACTTCTCGTTTTAAAGACTGGGCTCTTGGTGTCAAATCTAAGGACTTTATCAGGCACTAGAGTTAATTTTTGCATAAGGAATGAGGTGTGGGCCCATTCTGTTTTGTCTATGGATGTCTTTAGTAACCTTTAGGACCATGGTACCCTCAATTCACACTCAACTTTGGGGTGACCATTTCCTTTCCCAGTTCAATTCCAAAACTGCAATTACGTAGTCGGCAGGATTCGAACCTGCGCGGGGAGACCCCAATGGATTTCTAGTCCATCGCCTTAACCACTCGGCCACGACTACACGACGGACCTCCTCACGTCTCCAGTGGCACCTCCGTGACCCGCCCGGAGGTGCGCACCTCCACCCTGAGGTTCCCGCGGCTGAAGTCAGCCTGGCAGATCAGCCAGACCCTGTCTGGAAATGGAAAGTGAGAAGTGGGGATGGGCCGGTAGCCCCGGGTCCAATCCCAGCACCACCACCACCACTGGAGATCCAGAGCTCTCCGAAGGTCCCTCGTCCGCGTGTGTTTGCAGCCAGCGCTCCAACTCGTCGACGTCACTTATCCTGGGACCTGGAAGGACCCCTTCCCGTTGCGTCCGGTCCCACAGCGTCAGCCGCAGAACCAGCGGCGACTCTGAAACACCCGAGAGATTGAGCCGCGCTCTGGACATCCGCACCGCACTGTTGGAGGGCGCGTACCGACACCAGGAACGCAAGATGCGCTTGCAGGGGAACAACCAAAACCCGGGGGCACAGCTCGCTACTGAAGGTGTGAAAAGAGAGCAAAACCATGTAGACAGGTATCTTTAACTTCAAAAAGTCATGCAAACTGGCTTCAGTTTGCTGCTGTGGGCACGAATTGAATAGAAAGGCCTCGGACACCAGAAACTTGGTTTCCACGGTGCGCACTTGGACGCGTCGCGACTACTCGCCTCCCGGTCTTCCCGTACTTGGGGAATAACCCCCGGGAGGAGCATCGCCGGGCCGCACGGTGACTCCGCACGTCCCCCCCGCAGGAGGGCAGGTGGCGGCTCCCACTTTGCGTGGCCTCGGGACACGGCCACAGCCCGACCGTCTGCTGGGCGCCGCTCTGTGGGCGCGAAGCGACCTCTCTCCGCAGCTTGGATTCCGATTCCAGGTGACCCACGGTATCGACCCTCGTGTTCTGGGCTTGTTTGGCATATGTACATCTTCCTTAGAGAAATGTCTCTTCCTGCTCTTCGCCCGATTTTAGTGGGTTACGTGTCTTTTGTCATTGAGTTGTGGGAGCTCTTTGTATATCCGACATGCAAGACCCTGTCAGATATGTGATTTCCACACGTTTTCTTCCGTTCTTGTAGTCATCTTTCCACTCTTCTGCGAGTGCCTTTTAGAGCACGAAAGTTAAATTTTGATGAAGGCAACTACTGGTGTCAACTGTAACAAGGCATTACCAAATCTTAGGGCTTAGAGGTACCCCTATGTTTATTAATATTAGCTCTTACATTTGCTGCCTGACCATTGTGAGTTAATTTATGTAAATGGTGTGAGATAAGGTCAGTTTCTTTGTTTGCTTGTGGTTATTCAATTTTATCAACAGGGTTTGTTGAAGAATTCATTCTTTTCTGCCACTAGGATCTTGGAACCTCTCAAAACTCAGCCCACCAGAGACACATGGCTTTATTTCTGAACTCCTGACTCCATTCCACGATCTATATGTTCATCCTTATGCTAATACCACGTTTTCTTGATTACTATTGCTTTGACATTAGTTTTGAAATTTGGAAGTGTGAGTCCTCTTAGTTTTTTCTTTTTTTCAAGATTGTTCTGACTATTCTGGGTTTCTTGAAATTCCAAATACTTTTCAGAAACAACTTGTTAATTTCAACCAAATTTTGCTGAAATTCTGATCATATTACATTAAATTTGTAGTTAAATTTAAGGAATACTGTCACCTTAATGATATAAAGTCTCTCATTCCATGAACATGGGATGTCTTCATTTACCTCAATTTTCATCAGTTTCCTTTATCAATATTCCAGAGTATAAGTTTACACTTCTCTTTTTAAATTCATTTCTAGATATTTTACTCTTTTTATTCTATTTTAAATGGAAGTATTTACTTTTGATCATTCTTTCCTTCCTTATCATACAGTATATAGGTGCTTGAATCCTCTGAGGGCCATATATAAATATATTGGCAGATGTCAGGGATAAAGTTGTTTAGTATGGCCTACATAGACAAAAAACAAAACTAAACTAAAACAGGGAGACAAAACTGAAAAAGAAACTAGTTCTTTGAACTCAGCTGGATTCAAAGCCCACTGTGTTAACCATTATAGCATGGAACCAACTTGGTTAGTCTCTTCCATACCGTTCATGTCATAAAATGCAATCTGAATGGATCTGACCTGTGCACTGGAGTGTAGTAACAGTGTCAAGCAAGGCAAGGAGCATGTCCCCTGCCTTGGGGTGTAGTGTCCACTAGGAGAGATATTCTATAAACATGCAAATAAATGTAGCCAAACATGGAGAGTCTGCATAAAGGCAGAGGAAAAGTGGAAGGCACAAAGAAAACTGAAAACTTTAGGTAGCTGTGGCTTGAAGATGCTGATTGGAAAAAAAATGTCTTTCCATACACAAGAGGCAGCTTGTACAAGTAGATTCTTACACAGTGATCCCTGTTTATTCTCAGAAGATAGAAACAGGAAAGGAAAAGCAAAGAGCAAGTTGCCAATATTGTCAGCAATGTGGATCAGGAAAGCCTTAGAGGGAGTTTGCTTTAGTAGACAAGTGCCCATCAGTCTGTAGATGGCAGAGATGGACATGGGCACAGGAGTACAGCAAATCCCAGCGAAGGCTCCTTTCCTGGCATAGTGCCGAGTATGTTTTTTTGTTTTTTTGTTTTTTTTTTAATTGGGAAGATGGATTGAGCTTATGTGAGACAAACCTATTAAGAGAGTTAGAAGAAATCTGGAGCCCAAAATATTTTTTCATGGTCATTTTATGTCTTTCTCAAAACAACAAAAGGGAACTAGTAAATTCTTCCCATTCAGTGATCAGAAAGCTACTAAGTTGGGTTGGGGATATGGCTCACTTGGTAGAGTGCTTGCCTTGTAAGCACCTAGGCCCTGAGTTCAATCCCCATGCACCACCAAAAAGGGGGGGGGGGAACTATCAAGAAACAGCTTCTTAACTTACATTTTGGCTCAACTTCTCATGGTATGTAAAGTAAAATTCATTCACCCTCTCCCAGAGAGATGTCCCTGATGCAAAACTGGCCATTGTGGACACAGAGTCAGGGGATTCACAAATGCTGCCAGAGACCGGAAGCCAGGCTGACAGCCCTCGTATTGAAGAATGGCCTTTATGTCACATTATGTGACTGGAATTAGTACACCTCACCCTCACTAAGCTGTAATTAAACACGCAGCTGCTAAAGAAACAGCACCTTTGAAATGTGGCTGTACACGTGACTGATCTTAGTCTTGTGCGCCTCCACCTGCAGCGCAGTCCAGCCTGGACTGGAGAGTCTCCTCTCTCAGCTGGCTCCTCACAACACATGCTGGTGCACTGGAAAGGAGACATGGTGTGGATCGAGCGAGTGGGCGGACCCTGCATAGATCAGAGCCTGCTCCATGTTTAGACCGAGCGTGGACTACCACCACAGCTCCCTTTTCATGCTTGCTCTGAGATCTCCTCTAAGAAGTCCTAGGTTGGTGAGATTTTCCCTTTCTGCTTGAGGAAAGAGCTAGCAAGTGGGAGGCATATACCATGCAACACAAGTTCTTAGGTATAAGGAGTATTCTGAAACCTCTCTTCACTCTGTTTATTGTAATTGTGCTTACAGGTGGGGTTTCCACTTGAGAGTCATAGCTTTCTTATAAATAAAATTTATTTGTGATAGTCTGTGCTTTGGAAAGACAGGCCAGTGACACAAAGAAAATATCAATGATTCTTAATATAGGTAAGGAAAAATAATGGATAAATTGGACACCTACTTTATTGAGACTTGGACATGGCGCCAAGAATGTAAAAGAGTTGAAGGAAAACTCTAAAGGAATTTGCAAATTCCTGACATATACATTGTATAGAGGCACAGCCCTGCCCATCCTGCTGTGATGCTAAGCTAAGAGGATGTGCCCCACCCTATATTGCAACTTAGGGGTTTCCACTTCTCACTTGGAAAGAGACACAGTAAAGAATGAGCCTGGGAATTAATCTAGGAGCTGGTCCAGCACTGTGTTAGGAGTGTGTCCGGTGCAGAGGGGAAGTTTCCTCGTGGGAGGCAAAACCTGAACCTTGAGCGAAGCTAAAGGACCAGGACTACGCACCTGCTCACAGGTCAATAGGTGACCCCGCCAACGGGGCGGACTCGTAGTCGGCAGGATTCGAACCTGCGCGGGGAGACCCCAATGGATTTCTAGTCCATCGCCTTAACCACTCGGCCACGACTACCTGGAGAGCACGTTACTCGTGAAGGTAAGTAGCTGTGCGGAACTTCCGCTCTCCTCCCAAGGCCAGATTTCTTTCACTTCTGTAAGTGCCCTGGACACGCCTGCCGCCCCGCAGCAGTTGGACGCACGCCACGCTCTTCTGGCCAGTTGACGAGCAGCGCCAGCCCCAGGACGGGGAGTTCCCTATCCTGGTGGCCTGGCGGGAGGAGCCCAGGCAGGAGGCCCTCCCAGAGCCCAGGCGTCCTGCGGGCGCTGCAGGCGGGGTCGTGCAGCGCGCAGCCCTGGAGGCGCCCCGACGCCGGTGGGAGAGGTGCGCGCGGTTCGGGGTGTCCAGGGCTCCAGGCGAGGACGCGGAGGCCTCCCTGCGCCGGCGGAGCCCGGCTGTCCCCTCGGAGGACCTCCCTCCGGGTTAGTAGCTCTGCCTCTGTCGCTTCTCAAACAGCGCCCGCCCCTTCTCGAAACCGCGGGTGGTCGTTACTATTGTCTTTTTAATTCCCACTTAATACATTTTTAAAATCATCAACTTAAAACCATTTTGCTGGGAGTGAGACGGGAGGGGTGGGCTGCAAATTCGGCAAAGGAAACTTTCCTCGAACACAGTGCTCGACGCCTGTGCTGCCACCCGCGGACCTGCTCCCTCGGGCGCGCTCGCCTGCAGCACGTCCAGGCCGGGATGCCTGGGCGTCAGGAACGATTTCAAAGAACCCACGGCATTTTCACTGGTTTCCTTTTAGTTTCTACTCAGAAGGAAAAAAAAAAAACAAAAAAAAAAAAAACGTCAAGACAATTCCTGGCGAGAGAAAAGAAATGGTGATTGTGAGAGGGCGGAGAAGTCGCCCGGGAGCGGCTTAGGGTCGCCCTGAATCTCGCCGAAAGTCCCCGGCCGCCGCCCCTCTCCCCGCTCTGCACGATGGAGTCGTCATCGAACTTCAGAGTGTCTCACAAAACTCTCTTCCCCATCCTCCCCCTTCACCTCTCCTTCCACCCCTCCCGATTTTCTGGGTAAATACACATATAAAATCTGGAGTGTGAGGTTTCACATGCTGGTATTTTCAGTTCCTTTCCACACGACTAGGGCCTCTGTGGCTCACCCGGGTAAAACTCAGTGCTTGAAACATTAGATTCAAATTCCAAAATCACCAGCAATTGTCTCTACTATTTCAGAGACAGCTGTGAGCACTGTGATTATTAAAGCCATGTGCTAAAGAAGCCTTCCCGAAAGGTGGGGGTGTCTTTCTGGACTCTGCAGGGAAGTCTTGGGCAAGACGGTGGCCTCCGAGCTGCTAGGGAGGCCTGACACTCCCCTGGTGCAGGCGTGCTTCAGTTACTCGCCCTTCGCCAGACGAGTGTCACCCACAATCAAGAGCAGGATGATTCAAGTCGCCAAAATCGCACACCACCGATGACTATGATAGAAAAAAGAAGTGAAAGAGAAAGTTTCAGGAGGCAGTGCCAAATCAACTCCTTAGGGAGTCCTTGCCGCCTGGAGCACAAGCCTGTTGAACAGACTGCAGATGCATTCGGCCAACACTCTTCCTTTCCAGGATTTCCGTTGGGTTCTGGGTCAGGCACTGGACTTTATCTGCACCCAAGTCTTCACACACTGAGCAGGTCTTCATCCTCCTGGCCCAGGGTGGGTCCCCCATGTGCTGGAACTTCCCTTGCTGAGGGCTACTGAGGATGGTGCTGAATGTGGGTTTGAGTCAGGGGCTTTCCGTCACTTATTTTTGGTAGTAGGGATCCAGGCTGACATGACATAGCCCTGGGGATTGTAACTGCCACCTTGCCCACCAAGTGGCCCCAGCACGCATTCCAAACTCTATGGGATAACAAAGTGATTGAGAGTCAGCTGCGTGTTTCACCAGCCACCCATGAGGGGACTGTTTCTCAACTGATGTGGGACGTTCCAGTTGGCCTTGGCATGGAAATTCCTTCCTCCAGCTCTGGGGTGCAGGGTTCCTTCCTCCAAGAGACTCCTATGTTCCTATAACAATGCACTTTGTTCAGTCCTGGATCTGTCTGGTCATGGCACTACCTGCAGACCAGTTCTCCTGCCCTGGCACTGGTTTTCCAGAAACTGTCCCAAGTGTAAAGGCATGAAAAAATTATAACAAAAAGACATATCAGCATTTTGTCACTATGAGGATCCTCAGTAAACTATGTTTATTTGTTTTTTTGGGGGGGGTAAATCATTCATTCCCTTTAATTTCTAGAATGACTACATTAGTTGTCAGTGTTTTACAAAAACAGGGAATAGCATGGCATGGAAATTTACTAGGTAAAATAACTGCAAGAGTATCAGTGTGCTGATCTTTACAAAGCACCTTCAGGTTCATAACCTCATTTTTATGCCATAAGGTCTATAAAGTACTGCCATCCTCATTTTAAAATGAGGAGCAGGCTAGCAGAAATACTCAATGCTTGCAATTACCAAACACTAGTATTAGAATAGCCCCCAGTTCCTACATTCCACATACAATGTTCTTTCCTTGAGGAATGAGAAAGTGAAGAAAGACTCCTTTGATAGCATAAAGGCCTCAGTACATGTAACATTACCAAGATTTCCCATAGAAATGAGAAGGCAAGGATGGTTAATGGTGAATTCTAGCTTTTCTCTCAAGAAACCTGAGAGATTATTCAATTGGTGAGCATCGTATTTCCCCCTAAAACTCAAGAAAAATCAGCTGCCAACTTCCTCTGGGTCAGGACATTGACATTAAAAGAAGAACCTATAATGATGCTTGAGATCCAGAGGTCTAGGGCGCATGGGTGAGCAGCCTTGCCCCTCCACTGGCTTCCTGCCATGAATGCACAGGGCTACAGGATTAATGGCTGTAGGTGGCTGGTGCTCAAATGACAGATCTAAAATTCAAAGGCTACCCCTGGAAAGATGCCAGACCTAGGAAAGGGGTTTAGTCGGAACCTGAAACAGTCATGGTCATCTAGGCTGATACGTGTATTCCAAGTGAATTCCACTCCAAATATTGACATTTTTATATTCTCGACAACAGTAATGGAAACGGTAGGCAGTAAGATTGAATACAGATTGCCATGATACATACCTGGCTTCCCTTTTTCCTTCGTTTTCTTCTGGCCTCCCTCACTCGGTACACCGGACAAGAATTCGCAAAGCAAAGTCCAGCAGCACCAGGAATTAGTAGTCATGTTGCTGCACAAGGCATTAGTGCTGACCCACCTATCAACCCTCGGTTTTATATCTAATAGGCTTCGTAAAATGATTCATTGTCTCCAGGCAAAAAAGATCTATTCATGAAAAACTCTTCCCTCTCATGTCTCTTAGGTGCTTTCGCTCCTGCAAGAAGTGAAGTCATTACATTTTATAAGTAAATCAAAGTAAGCTTTCAGTTCAACTCAAGATTATTAAGCAGCGCAAGATCTCCCAGGCAGAGGGAAGCGGTCCCTGCACTCGCACTAAGCGGGAAGTTCTCGGGGTCCACGCGGAGCCGGTGCCCTCCGCTGCCCCTCACAGGCGCCAGAGTCCCGCCAATCATCCCCAAAAGGTGAAGGGAAGCCAGGTTCCACCGAGATTTGAACTCGGATCGCTGGATTCAGAGTCCAGAGTGCTAACCATTACACCATGGAACCACCTGCCCTCACGCTGGGCGCTCCTGCCCGATGGGCTACATCTCCTTCCTAACTCCGCGTCTCCTCGCCAAGTCCTCGTCTGAACCGCGCCCGGCTTTCCGCGGCCGGCGCGTGCCCTCTCCAGCCCTGGGCCCTCAGCGCCAAGCCTGGAGCACGGCGGCCGGGGTCCCCGCGCCCCGCGCCCCCTCCGCCCCCTCCGCCCCCTCGGCCCCCGCGCCCCGCGCCCCCTCGGCCCCCTCCGTCCCCGCACCCCCTCCGCCCCCTCGGCCCCGCGCCCCGCGCCCCCTCCGCCCCCTCGGCCCCGCACCCCCTCCGCCCCCTCGGTCCCCGCGCCCCGCGCCCCCTCGGTCCCCGCGCCTCCTCGGTCCCGCCCGTGCGCACAGGCCCGGCGCGGGCAGCACTGCGCGGGAGCCGCCAGCCGCGCTGCCCCGCTCGTCCTGCACGCTCCTCTCGGGGTGCCGGGCGCAGTTCGGGAATTTCAACTTCCCGAAGGAACTTCTTTGGAGGCCGCGTGCCAAACTGCCCGGGAACGGGGGGGATGGAGACCCCGAGCGCTGCGCCTCTGGGTCCCGGCGTGGCTCCTCCTCGTGGAGGCCTCGGCTGGCAAAGCGCGAAAACACTGCGGTTTGGGCAGCGGCGCTCTGCGTTTCGACCTGCACCAGGAGCAGTGCAGGCGACTGCCCGGTGTGACCTCCCGACCCCCTCGCTCGCCAAGAGCACGACGATGACATTTTCTTGCCAAGCGAGGTCATCAGGTAGCTTCCAGAAGCCTCGAGAACAGGAAACAAAGAAACACCAGGGCAGGGGTCCTGGGACAAGAAAAAGAAGTTGGGTAAAAACCAAGGAGAGCGGCACATTGCATGGACGTTAGTTAATGGTGGCGTATAAATTTATGTTCATTTACCAAACTACCATAATAAAGTTTTACACATTCTTAGATTATAGTTAAATTATTATGCTTCTTTTGAAGCCATGTGCCAAGCGGTCCTGGTTGAGGAGGGACCCGAACACGAAGCAATGCCCTTTGAATCCTGGTATGGCTGTGGTACAATTATAACATTATACTTGTACATAATGGCACATTAATCTAAAGCCTTAAATAATAGGAAAAATGTGTGGGATATTTTACAATTCTGTTCTAACTTCTTAAGTAGAAACTGTTGCTCTTGGAAATAAGAACAAAAATATAACCAATTGAAAGTTTCTTCAAAGTAGATTCAGAATTCTGCCTTGTCTGTACACTCCCCAGCTCCTTTAACAAATGAGGCCTGCTGAGGCCCAGTAGCACAGCCTGCAGACCTAGACTGTCCTCAGAGCACACAGGCCTAGCTAGAGTGAGGAAGGAGAGCTTGAGCTGTGCTCCCAGCTACAGGCTCCGGACAGAGCAGGGCTAACTGCCCTTGGAGACTGTGCTGACAGTGTGGGATGCCGATTGAAGTGCTAACAAAATAACACCCCTCCTCTGGAATTAGGGGACAATGAGGTGATGGGAAGCCAGCAGCCTAGACAAGCTGAGAAGCTCAAATAAGAAGGAAAACTGGGTAGTTGAGTTCGGGCAGTGCCTGCAGGTGCTGTTTAAAAGGGAGCCTCATGGTACATATACACAATGGAGTATTACTAAACCATAAAAAAGAGTGAAATTATGGCATTTACTGGCTAAGGCATGGAACTGGACACTATTATGCTAAGTGAAATAAGCTCCCCAAAAACCAAAGTCTGAATGTTCTTTCTGATATGTGAATGCTGACTCATAATGGGGGGCGGGGAGTGGAAGGGAGGTGGGATGGAAAGGAAAAGACAGTAAAATGAATCAAACGTAACTTTCTTATGTTCTTATATGTATATACGACCAGTGTAACTCCACATCATGTACAACCACAAAAATGGGAAGTTATACTCCATGTATATATGACATGTAAAAATACATTCTACTGTCATGTATAACTAAAAAGAACAAAGAAAAAATTAAAAAAATTAAAATTAAAAATATAAAAATATCCTTAGTGGTTGCACATCTCTGGATTCAATCTCCAATACTACACACACACACACAAAGGAGTATTAGGCCCCCTTCAAAAGTTGGAGTAGTTAGTTGGAGTAGTTAGCCAGGTGTGATGGAGCACACCTGTAATCCCAGTGGCTTGGAATTCTGAGGCAGAAGGATCCCAGGTTCAAAGCCAGCTTCAGCAATTTAGCAAGGCCCTAAGCAATTTAGTGAGACCCTGTCTCAAAACAAAGAAAAAAAAATTTTGAGTAGCAGAAACACCTGCACTTCTTGTGTGTGTGTGTGTATATGTACATATGTATATTTTAATGAGATACTGGTATTTTGAGAGCATATCATAACTGGGCATGGTGGCACATGCCTGTAATCCCAGCTACTCAGGAGACCAAGGCAGAAGAATCACAAATTGGAGCTCAGACTCGCAATGTATCAAGAACCTGTCTCACAAAAAGTGGGGGTGGGGGGGAGTTGGTGATGTAGTTCAGAGATAAAGTGCCCCTGGTTGCTGAAACAAAAAGAGAGATTATATCATAGTCCCCTATCTCAGTGACTCTCAAATATCACATTTTTTTTAAACTTACTTTTTCCATTTTTAAAAATGTACAATCACTTGAGGGTCAGTACTGGTGCAAATTAAAAATTGTATGGCAAAATATAAATAAATAAAAGGGGGCCCGCTCAATCTTAGGTTTAGGATGTGAGAGGAACGTAGGCTGTGCCCGGGTGCCTGGGCAGCAACACCACAGGGAAGGCAGACAGAGCTGAGGGAGGGCTGGGTGAAGGAGGCGGCCATGGTTCAGGGCGGGGCTTCCAGGCTGCCTGATAGAGGGGCATGTCTGCTTCGCTCCGTAACCGTGGGGAGCAATGGTGAGACAGTGGAAGCACCGCAGACTCAGCTGGGCCTCGCCCTCCATGCAACAGTGGGCGTCGCCACGATCCTGCAAACTGGCTGGTTACCAAGGGAGCTGCAGGAGCCAGCCTGGGATTGGAATCTTCATGCCCACTCAGACCTCTGCTATCCTTCCTCAAAAAAACACCATACTGATGGAAAATTCTTCTCCCCGCATTTCCAAGATCAAGAAGTTTTTAGAGCAAAGACTCACACCAAATATAATTATTTTACTCTGGATTCTGGATCACACTGGGTAAAACCCAAGAGATCCCTTTCCCAGAAAGATGCCCCTAGACACACATATATGTCATTCTGTAAACTATCTCGGGTGTTCATGAAACACTTGAAGTTCATGGAGCCCAGGCTAAGAATCTTCTGCCTTTGATATTCTCCTCTATAGCATCAAACTGAATTTTAACTAATAAGAAACAAATTCCACAAGCATAAAGTAAGCATTATACTAGTAAGTTAAAATCATCTTTTAATGTTTCATTAATCTTTGTCTTGTAAGTTATGTCAAAGGTGATCCATGTCTGAAGCTGAGCTACTAGTTAAGCCAGTCCTCAGAGGGCTCTTGGGGTGCAGATTCCTGGCAGTGGCAATTTGGGGAGAGTTAATCCAGTCACAAGGTCAGACAAAATGGAAAGGAACACCCACGTTTCTACCATCGGACATTTGGACCTCAAATGGGATAAATCGTTACAGAGCATGTTAATGGTCTCTGTTTAATGGTGGATCTGTCCTGTAAAAAAGAGAGAAGTACACCGCTTAAAAGGCACAAGTCATTCATGGAGACCTGCTTCCCGGACCCTGCGGATCGAGGCAGTCCCTTCTCCCCACTGGGCTCGGGCCCTATCTCCCACGTCATTTCTCGAACCATTACTGTCACTATAAACAATTGGCCCAATGCCTAGTTTTAGATTCTGCTTTTTAAAAAACCAGAAGTCTGGTTCTGCAGTTCCGCCGAATCAACACACTTCAAGCTCCGAGGCGACCCTATGGCGGAGGCGGAGCTAGTCCGCGGCTGCCGGACGGCGCCTACTCGGGCTGGGAAGCCCGGGGACCCGCGCCCTGAACCGCACGGCGCCAGGCTCCCCGGGACCAGCGCCGGTGGGGCGGCGGGCTGCGCCCCGCGCTGCGGGACGGGGCCCCTCCGGACTTCTCCCCGTCGGTCCTGGAGAGCTCAGAGCGGTCTCCTCCCGTTTTTAGGCCCGGGAAAGCGCAACGCTTTAAGTCATCGACGATATCTCTGGTTTAATCTTCAACAGGGAAACAAACGCAGAGGCCCTCGAGGCTTCTGAGTCCCTCAGGTTTCCTCCGGCCGGTTTTCTGTCCCCGTGGCACACGCGGGGCTGAAGCTGCAGGCGCCACGCCGGGCGCCACCCGGGCTCAGACCAACAGCTGCGTGCAGGTGCTCGCGGCGGCCGGCGAGTGCAGCTCGGAGCAAAGAACGCTCAATTCTCTTGCTTGGAACGCCTGAGTCTGCCTTTCTCCATTTCTATCGCACCATTTTCTGTTTGCTGTGGTCTCTTTAATCAGAGCTCGAAGTTCTAGGTGCCCCTGGGATGCACTCTGTGGCTGCTCCAGTAATAGCGCCAAAATATCCTCGCCATGGTGTCTCCTGCGGGGAGTGGCCACTGCTCACTGCTCCAAAATCCCCAGCGGGAAGCACTGTCAGCCAGGTAGTCGTGGCCGAGTGGTTAAGGCGATGGACTTGAAATCCATTGGGGTCTCCCCGCGCAGGTTCGAATCCTGCCGGCTACGGTTTTACGTTCACGGAGGTACTCCGGGAACCCGGCTCAAAGCCAACCTCCGCAAAACACAAGGCCCCATGCAATTGAGGGAGACCCTGTCTCGAAACAAAATGCAAAATAGGGCTGGGGAACTGTCTCGGTGTTCTCCTTCCCTGAGTTGAATCCCCCGCCCCCCCCAATTCCAAAGATTGGAACAGGCTTGTGGTCCTTACCTTATTGTGAAGGTATTTCCTCCTCCCGCCCGCACCCATTACATGCTACACTCAACTTGAATTTGTTCTGAGCATCAAAGCCTCTCCTGTGGTGGAGGTCGCTTCATCGCTGCGTGTGCCACTGGGGATTAAGCCCAGGTGCGCTAGGCCACTAAGCTGCATCTCCTTCCCTTTTATTTCTTGAGATAGGATCCCACTGATTTGTCCAGGTTGGTCTTGAACCTGTGATTTTCCTATCACAGCCGCCCCAATAGCTGAGATTATACATTTGTGCTACCCTGGCCTTCCTCTCTCTATCTCCCCTCCCCAACTATGCCCCAGGCACCGACTTACCATCAAGTGCCTTATCTTGTGTAATCACCAATATCTCTTTATTAGTTAGATAATATCACCCCATTGTAAAGGCGATCTCCTGATGACTAGCCCAATACCCAACAGTAAAGTGGTGTCTTAATCTAAGTTATGAGGGCACTTTTCCTCCAGTACTGCAGGGAACACATTTTTTAGAAACCAATGGTTAGCAAACTCTATCCTACTGAACTTTGTACATGAAAGGATTTTGATGTCACCTCCTATCAAGATCTTAATATATGCGTATACTTCCAAGGACTTTGTGTATGTTAATTTACTACATTCGTTGGAAGTAAATACTACTATTTTCTTCATTTTGCAAATGTGGAAACTGAGGCCCATGTGGGTAAGACAATTTGATGAAGACCACCCAGCTAGCAGGAGCCAGGGCTGTACTTGAACTCTGTTCTGTCTAGAGCCAGGGAACCAGGCTGGCAGAGGGGCACAGTGGCACAACAGGGGTACTTTCCTTACTATGGCCATTTCGCCACTGTTATTCAGTTTGTCTCTGTAGGTAAGTCCAAGTTACCCATCAGGGACCACGGCCGCTTGTCTGTTAGGTATTCCATTAGCCCAAGTTCAGGAACTAGCATTCAGCAGCAAGAAGGCAATGCTGTTTGGGGCCAATAAGAGCAGGACTGTTACTTCTGCTCCACAGGCGTGGTGTGTCTTCTCAGCCTGGAAACTCCAGAGCCCTGGAGCCGGAAAAGTTTGTAAACAGCAGGCAGTGGATGGAAAGGCTAAGTCCAGTAACAAACCCGGGAATAGCATTGTAAGAGTGGATCACAGCCAGGAGGGGTCCCACACAGGTCACCAGCAGGGGAGGGGTTTCGGTTTCCTTCCCATTTCTAGAGCTATTAATACAGTCATTTCCAGTAGTACTCTCCTTTCTCTTGCTGCTCTTCCCACACCCCCACCCCAAACTTGCTTTGGCTATTCTTTAATCTTTTAAAATACAGGAGTGATAAATGTCTCCAACTCTTGACAGAAGAGTTAAATAACAGTAGGGAATGACCATCTTGATTTGTGAAAGGCGCATTACTCTTTTGGAATACCAATTAATCCTTAGATACAGAAAACACAGGAAGCTCAATGTTTCAAGAAAAGGTGATAATTAATCCATCCTGGCTACTCGGGAAATACTCAGCAAGGATTTGTGTTCTATCTATAGACTGACAAGAAATCCACCTACTAACACTACCACCCAGGGACAAGGAAAACAGAAAAAGAGAACATACACGATGACTAAAAAGCACAGGAAGAAAACCAATGTGGTACTGAGGAGGAACAGAGCCAGCGGACACAGAAGAGAGACCAGTAAGCTTCAGGCAGAAGTAAATCAAAGACCGAGGTGCTGGAGAAGGATGGACCATCACAGATGGGACCAGAGTACAGTGTGGAGAGTGCAAGTGGACAGGAGGTGACACAGGCAGGAGCTAGAGAGGACAGGGCCAAACACAAGAGGCAGCAACAGAAAGGCCTGAGGGGTGCAGACCAGGAAGAAGTCACACCATCTCAGGAGACATGGAGAGAAGAGAAGGGAGGTTGTATTGTGTAAAAGGCAGGAAGCAGCAAAATACAAAGGAGTCAAACAAAGTCTAGACAGATGAGAGAAAAAAATGTACAAGTGGGAGCAAGTGACAAGCAGATAGGAGAGAAGGGAAAGGAAATGAAAGAATGAAGTAACAAAGTGAAGCATATTTCCTACTGGGGAAGGAAATATTAAAGCTAAACAAATGCTTTATGGAATTTTGCTTCATTAAGTTAAAAATCTGCTCTTGTTCTTACAGTTCTTCCTCTTGGGTGAAACTTGATTCATAAGAGCAAAAACTTTCCTTAATTTACAGAGGAGAAAGTTATTGGTGATCATTATCAAAGATAAGGTCATAACAAATAAAAAGAGATGAAGACAATAGTACATATTCTGAACTATTTGAGCATGTGTGTGAAGATACAATATCCCCTCTACCTTTAAATATGTGGGTACTTTTACAATATAACTATTTTCTTAGTCATTCTGTTATGCGACCATAGAAAAGTTAATTAGGAATTAAAACTGATAAAATAATATTACTAAATCTATAAACCTTATTCAGATTTCATCAATCGTCCCAAGCAAGATCAAAATCCCAGGTCATGTGGTCGCCTCCAGCTGTCAATCTTCATAGTGTTGACAACGGATTTTGTGTTTTGGAATGCTGCTATTTTTAGGAACACGAGCAGGTAGTCTTGCAGAGTGCCTTGGCTTTGGTTTGTGCAGCGTTTCCTGTTGCGGACGCACACACCTGTGCATCTGCAGGAAGGCAAGTCGGGGCAGGTCCTGGAGTGGTCCTGCTCAGGCATGGAGTGGAGTTGGCCTGTGCGCAACCGCATCGTGCACCCGTTCTGCTGCTCCTGGGCGGGTGCTCTGCTGGTCTGAAGGAGCTCCAGCAGACAGCCAGGATGTTGTGTGTCAGGATCCTAAAAGCGGAGTGGTTGGGGAGTTGAAACCAGGGCTTAAATAGAGGAGGCCGGAGGCTGCGCCGGCGCCCTCGCCACACCGGTGGTGGGAAGTGTGGTTTGAAAGCCCACGCCGGGGCTGCCCAGGCCTCCTGGTCACGCCTTCGGAGTAAAACGTGCCGTAGTCGGCAGGATTCGAACCTGCGCGGGGAGACCCCAATGGATTTCTAGTCCATCGCCTTAACCACTCGGCCACGACTACACGCTCTCTGCTGCTTCTCCAACAGCCGAGAGAGGATCCCTTGGCGGGTGCAGGGTGGACAAAGAGGCGTCCCGAGCCTTGGCGACCGCGGGGGCCTCGCCACACGCTGCCCGCGGACCCGGCAGGACTCAGTTCAGCACCGAGCGTGCGCTGCGGAGCGGCCGGACCTCCGGCCCCCTCGCGAGTGCTGGCCGCTGGCCCAGGTGGAGGCAGGTAAAGGACGCCAGGAGCCAGAGGCCACCCGGACCCCTCGCAGCCTACAGCCGCCCGGGTGGTCAGGAGCGAGGTTTGCAGACTGAACTGCTGCCTGAAGCTGCCCGTCACGGTCATCCTGGGCCCTCCGGCAGCATGGACGACGGCAATTGCTTTTTGTCTGATTCCTGGGGCCATGTACTGATCTAAGAAGAGAGAAAAAGGAGAAACCACGTCGTCTAAATAGATAAACGAGAAGGAGGGGGACCACAAGGAAAGAGCGGGGAAGAGACAGGAGGAGGCAGGCGGGAGAGAGATTTTCTGTTTCAAAAGCGTAAGTTAGGAACTTAGGGGGTTTATATGGAGGCCACGATCCGAGGGCAAGGGCATGAGGCAGGTGTCCGTGGGAACTGCGCTGCAGAAGACTGCCTATTAGTCATGCTTACCACGTCTTTTTAATTCCGTGTGCACATTTTTATCACATATATGATTGTGTATGCCTTTGCTCATTTAGAACTCTAGCTTTAAGTGAAGTTAGATAACAAAGAAACTTCAAAAAAAAACACTTGCATTTAAAAAAATTCAGCAAAATAGAACGCGATTAGTGATGTATTTGAACTGAAATTATTAATCAACTGTCTCAGCGTAACAATGAACAGGGACTGGTCACAACTGCAATCTTACTTTACTGGTTTGGAGATAAAAAACCTATGACAGAATAGGTGAAAGGAAAGTCAGAATATAGAAGAATAGCACAAATATTGAGTGAAAAAAAGGCACAAAGGAATACGCAGTACCAAAACAGGTGGAACTCATCTGTTAGAAGACGGAAGAAATGTTACTCTTGGGAGACATGCCTAGGAGGGTCCCCTGGCCCTTGAGAGGGGCTTCCTGGGATGTTGGTAATGGTTTTGGGTCTTAAATTGAGTGCTGGGTATACAGGGTGTAAATCTATGAAGCTGTTCAATTTGTATGCTTTGTATGTATGTGTTAAGCATCAGTA
This sequence comes from Sciurus carolinensis, assembly GCF_902686445.1. Classification (NCBI taxonomy): domain Eukaryota; kingdom Metazoa; phylum Chordata; class Mammalia; order Rodentia; family Sciuridae; genus Sciurus; species Sciurus carolinensis. The sequence goes on from NC_062219.1 coordinate 130,877,650, forward strand.
AATATTTTTCTATTGAAAAATTCTTTATGAGGAGCATATAACATTTTTCCTGGCACTAAAATGTATTATACATAAATATTTATCTAATGACACACTAAGATTTTTTTATGCATTTCAGTAAAGAATCTGGTTATTAACATATTCCTCGCCATTGTGCAAAGAGACATATTAATAAAGTAGGGTAATATTTAAAATATAGATTTTTGCACTTTTTGAGAATTTTCATTCTTTTCTTTCTTTGGCAACCTGAGATAATTCAATGTTAATTCAAGTAAATTATTAAAAATACAGTTTGGCACCAAGTAAAAACTAAATAAACTTTGACTTTTACCTGCTTAATCATACTTTTATTCAATAAATTATACCTTCTTTGCAGATAGGTTTTCTGGGTGCTTAGTATACAGCAGGTGCCCAATAAATGTTTTGTCTACACTCAAGGGAACATTGTTACTTTCCTTTTATGTAGAGACCAAATTGATAAAACTGGAGAAGTCACTGAACACAGAAATCAGGTATATCTTCCTGTTATTCTCAACACTTACTGATTAACTCATTTGCATAAGGTCTGACTGAAAAACTTCCAAATCATCTAGTGCTGGTTCCCTTTTGCTTAAGTTCTTTCCTCAGTTCACCTCTTTCCTCATGCAATTTACTATAAGCAGCAATGAAAAAACCAGAGTGCACATTACACACTTTGCTCAGAAACTCCCTGGGTCAAATATTCAAGTTCATCACCTACAAGATGTTTTCCACCCTACTGTGGTGCACATTTCAGCCAAATCTCCGTAAAAAGGGTCATCATTCCTTCAGTTTCTAATCACCTGCCCTTTATTTCCTTCAGGAACTTAACCAAAGCATTCATATATTATTATTATTATTTTGGTATTGGGGATTGCACCCAGGGACACTCAATCAGAGCCACATCCAGCCCCTTTTTGTATTTTATTAGAGACAGGGTCTCACCCAGTTGCTTAGGGCCTTGATAAATTGCTTAGGCTGGCTTTGAATTCACAATTCTCCTATGTCAGCCTCCTAAGCCACTGTGAATACAGGCATGTGCCAACATGCCTGGCCAATTTACAGGAAAATTGAGTGGAAAGTACAGATTGTTCAAATATATTCCTTCTTGCCTCTAATTTTCCCTATTATTAACGTCTTGCATTATTGTGGTACATTTGTTACAAGTGGTAAGCCAGTATGGATAAATCATTCTTACCTAAAGATCATAGTTTGTAAACACATTAGGGTTTGTGCTTTGTGCTAAACCTTTTTATGGGTTTTGATAAATGTTTAATGGCATCCACCCACCCCTGCAGTATCATATAGTTTTACTGCCCCCAGAATTCATCTATTCATCCTTCCTCTAGTCCCCAAATGCATGGTTACCACTGCCTCTGTAGTTCTGCCTGTTTTAGAATGTTCCATAAGTGCAAGCATACAGTATACAGCCTTTCTGACTGACTCCCACAGCTTCAGTTACAGAGTACCACCACCTCTAGGAGGAGTTGTAGCATCTTGAAAGATGTGGGCCTGGCCCCTTGGAAAGTCATGAAGACAGTTTTAAGGGGTGACAACCAGTAATTTTACAATGGCAAAGGAAAAGGACACACATCAGACTGTAGGACAGGTAATAAAGTAGTGGTGGATGGTGAAATGACTGTTCACTTTTGTTACAGAGCAAGGGCCCACTATGGAGCTGGAGCCAATTTAGCTACATGGTTTCCCCGTGATCATACAGTTTTAAGACATACTGTTGGAGTAGAGGCAGGAGTTTAGTAGAAAGGATAGGAAAATGAAAACAGACACTTCAAAAGAAGAGCGGTCCTCTCACAGAGGAGTTGGACAGTAGATCCCTCCTGCCCATGTCTTACTGGGAGTCTCAGGGAAGTCTCCAAAGTCCTGTCCAGGTCCACCTCTTGACTTTTGATTCACAGCTGGACTGCATCAGACTTTCAAGGCTCACTGCTCAGTTTTACCCTGTGGAGGGGGGAGTTTTACTATCATGAAGGGCTAAAGATTCAAGGTCATTTTGGGTTATTTTGGCCTGCACTGCCAATTCTAATTGAACTTGTTCTTACAGATTTTATGGTTAGAAGGCTTTGCTTTTAATTATCCTGATCTGAGTCATGAAATTTGGTTTGTGTGTTAGGCAGTAGTTAAAAATAAGCAGTGGAACGCAATCCAATAATTTAGGAGGATCGTAGGATTTCTTTGAATTCCCTTTAATGAACAATCAAGTAACCTGCAGAAAAACAACAGGCTTACTAATCCTGAGAATAAACAGGTGGAAACAAAGGGCGCCGATTAAAAAACTCGCCAAGAATGGAGGATCAGTGGGCTAACTCCGAACAAGGTCCGGGTTTCTCAATATACACCCAAAGGGAGATTTGCTTAGTGGAGTAGGCGAAGATCAAGCTGGCCCAGTCACTGGCCCTCGCTCCCACACGACAGGACTGACTTGTAGACGAAGCGCCCCTTTCATGGACGGTCTCCATGGCCACGCGGGCCCATGGTGAAGGTGTTAGAGGTCTGCCGGGGACGCGGCCTGCGGGGCCCGCTACGAGCAAGCATCCGGCCTCACAAGTTGGGGCAGAACCGTTTCCCGGTTCTCCGCTCTGCGCCGACCCACTCCCGCGAGGAGTTCTTGCGTGAACTTCCCACACTTTCCAGACAACGAAACCCTCCTGCCTGGTTTTTCGTGTGCCGCTCTAAACTTTGTTCCGCGGAGCAGAGGCCCGGGAGCTCCGCAGGCGCCTCGCCGCCGGGAAGGTCACAAGGCCCCGCCCCTGCGGGAAGGCGCTCGGGCCGCCGGCCTCCGCTCTTTCCGCAGCCCGGCAGGCAGCGGCTGGGGAACCACGCACCGAGTGGAGCCAGGCGGCGCTGAGAGCAAACCGCTAAGGGAAAGCGCGTGGTGGTCAGCACGGCGGGAAGCCGCAGAACCGCCCCACGCCTCCTGCTCCCACCGCTCACCTGCTGACCTATCAGTTTTGAAATTACAAGCCAGGGAGCGTGCACGCCGCAGATCCGGCTCCAGCCGCAGGCGCGCGCAACCACCGCCGACGCAGGCCGGAAGTCGCCGGCCTCGCGGTCCAGCAGTGCGCACGCGCACTATGACGTCACTGGGAAGCGTCTGAGGAGCGCCGTCGCGGCGCATGCCGGGATCCGTGGTCCGTCCTCCCTGGGCACGGCCGGAAGTGACCGTTGAAACCGCCTGGAGGCGTGTAAAAGGGTTGGCGCTGGGAAGTCCAGCAACGGGGGGTGCCCTTCGTGAGATCGTGTGACTGGCGCTTCCGGACCCAGGGCCGTGGTGTGAGGCTTACGGAGAGAAGGGCGGTTGCCCGGGCGTCACCATGGTAACCGCCAGCCCCGCGGGCGCGTGACGTCACCCCTTGGCTCGGCGTGACGAGGCTCCGCTGGAGGAAGCCGGGGAGTCGGCGAAGGGGGCGCGCCTTGCCGGGTTTGCGCGGGCGGGTCCGCCCCGCTCCTCGCATGCTTTGTTCTTTTGTTCTGGTCTGCGGCGAAGTCGGGCCGCCCCCAGCCGTCGCTCTGCAACAGGTGTGTCTTCCGCTCCCGCGCCCGCGGGTCGCCTGGCGGGGAGAGCGGGCCGCCGCGGGCGCCCTGGCCGGGGCCGGGCTGCGGCCGAGTGCGCTGCACCCGAGGCGCTGTGCGCAGGCCTCCTGGCCGTGGGACTCAGGTGCGCCGGTGACGTAACGCCGACGGCCGGGAGTCCGCCGGGCGGCCAGCCTCGGCGCGAGGCCTCACTGCGCGCATGGGCTGCGGGACGCTCGGGGGCGCTGGGTGCCGGGTGCCGGGTGCGGAGCGCGGCGTGAGCCGCCCAGCCCGAGTAGTACGGGCCCCGGAAGCAGACCCACCGGACGAGTGCTCGCGGGGCGGAGGAGAGGCAGCGTGGTCAGGGCGGCGGAGCCCGACGTGCGCGGTGGGTCCAGGGGCCCCTGGACGAGGAGCAGAGGAGCAGAGCCGCGGCGTCTGCGCCCCGCGCGGCTCAGCCTGTTGGGAAAGGCCGCGCTGCTACGGGCAGGACTCGGTCTTGAAGTGTCCGTCACGCCGGTGCCGGACCAGGGTCGCGTGGAAGTCGCCACGCAGGGTGCAGACCCCTCCCCTGCTGGCTTTCCTTTTGGTTCCTTACAGGAGAAGTGCCTGTCCGTAACTTGTGTTGATCTCGGTTCGTGGTCTCCGAGCACCGGCGTCGCCTGCTCGTTCTTCCACACTGCTGCCTTTGTGGGGACGCAGCTGTTGCAGTTCTACCGCACAGATGCTTCTCCTTCAGCAGTCTGGCCTCAGTTTCTTTGATAGGTCTGTGTGATAGGTCGAGGCTTCTGGAAATTCCTGCTTGTCATCATTTCCTTAAACTTCGGTGCCTAAAACTAAACTTAGTTCTTGAGATGTGTTTGCAATAATACCTGAAAGTGTGATGTACTACTGTTTTTTATGCGGATTGTACTTTAGTTTGACATCAAATTGTATTTACTTTTTTAAGAAGTTGGTAATATTCTACAGTAAATTGTAGATCTTTTTTGCATAAACTGCACTGGGTTAGATTTTTGCTGTTTTTTTTTGTTTTGTTTTGTTTTTGTTTTTTGGGGGGTGCTGGGGATTGAACCCAGGGCCGTGTGCTTGCGAGGCAGGCACTCTACCAATTGAACTATGCCCCCAGCCCCTTATGCTGTTCTTATAATGGGATTGTTATTATCCTGAACATCAGCAATTGATGTTTGCAGTTGTTTGATTTTTTTTTCCCAGTCTGTCAAAATAATTACGAAACATAATTTGGTTACTCAGTGTTTTAATTATCCTTTTCAACTTTATGTCGTACAAATTTGAGAAGTTTTCCTTCTGTTTCTTCGTATATGTCATTGAACAGGTCAAGGTAAGGACAAAGCCCTGTAGCAGGTCACTGTAGACTTCCCTTTGCATAGTCATTGTCTTTACAGTCTCTCAGTATGACTCTGTGGTCAGTTTAATGGTTGTTATTCAGCCCTTTTTCTTGCATTGTTAAAAATAGTATCATTAAAGTCTGTTATTCATATTGTTGCTGTAGGTTTGAACTGTACTTTATATTTGTCCTCAATTTTTTTTAACCCTTTTATCTTTTTATAATGTTCTTTTAAATTCTAAGATCCTCAGAATTGAATTGGTAGAAATGGTTTCATTAGGACTTAACTTTTTTTTTTTTTTTGTAGTGGGGCTATCGGGTATTGAACGCTAGGGCACTCGGCCATTGAGCCACATTCCCCAGTCCTATTTTGCATTTTATTTAGAAACAGGGTCTCACTGAGTTGCTTAGTGCCTGACTCTTGCTGTATCTGGCTTTGAACTCATGATTTCCCTGCCTCAGCCTCCTGAGCCACTGGGATTATAGGTGTGTGCCACCATGCCTGGCTAGATATCCTTCTTGAGTCTTTCCTGTTTTGTTTTTTCCAAGCATCTTTTACAGCATTATTAGTCTTTGTATTTCATAATTTGTGTCTCTAATTTTAATTTTATATCCAGAACCATCTTCCCCTGCTGGTCTTTCTATATGCATTAAAACTCAAAAGGGAGAAAGTTCTTCTTGCCTTTGTCTTTGAGGAAACTGGTACACCTAGTTTAGTTTTCCCCACCGTTATCTCTTCCTAAGAGAATTTTGAAAGGCATATTTGCCAAACATCTGTCTCCACATTTTTAAAGATGTGGGAATCGAAGCTAGAGAAGAACAGGGGCTTATGTAATTGTGCAGATTAGTAGTTCTGAGAACCAAGTTTTGCTAACAACCTGTACTGTGAACAGATCTCCCCAAGAGCAAAATCTGTTTTCATTTTGTTGATTGAGTTAGAGGTTATGTAGAAAGTGTGCAGATATACTTGTGTAACATACATCCACATCAAATCATAGAAAATTTCCAGTGCCTCAGTCTCTCTTATTTCCCTGCCAGGGAGTAATGCCCTCAGAGGCAACCACTGTTCTAACTTCCCTTTCCATAGATTGGTTTGGTCTGCTTTTTAACTTAATGGAGTCATGCAGTATGCATTCTTTCATGTCTGGGTTATTTTAGTGAGTAGCTTTTTTCCTATATATTTTGGAACAATATTTTATTGTATGAATGTACATGGTTTAGTCATCAGTTCTGTTAAAAGACATTTGGGCTGGGTGGTGGTGCATACCTGTAATTCCAGTGACTGGAGAGGCTGAGCCTCTCAGGAGGATTGCAAGTTCAAGGCCAGCCTGGGCAACTTCGCAAAACTGTCTCAAAAAAGAGAAAGGGTTTGGGATGTAGCTCTTATAGAGTGCTCCAGGTTCAATCCCCAGTCTTGCAAAAAACAATAAAAAAATGGAGGGGAAAAAAAAGACATTTGGGGTTTTTCCAGTTTGAGGATGTTAAGAATAAATCTGCTATGAATATTCTTGTACAAATCTTTTTAAAATTGATTCTTATTATTCTTATTCTACTGTACGTGATAGTAGAATCCATTTTGATAAAATTTTACAAGCATGAAGCATATCTTATTCTAATTAGCACCCCATTCTTGTGGATGGGCACAATGGTGAAATTTACGTAGGTATTTGCATATGTGTACTTAGGAAAATCATGTTAGATTTTTTTCTACTGTCTTTTCTCTTCCCCTAGCACAAATTTTTACGTGGACACAGGCATTCCTATCGTTGTATGCATAGGAGTAGAATTGCATCATAGAATGGACGTATGTTTACCTTTAGTATGCACTACCAGTTTTCCTAAGTGCTTGATCGATTTACATCCTCATAACAATGTACAGAAGTTCCAGTTGCTCTGCATTCTTGCCCATAATTACTATTGACCAGGTCTGTTCAATTTTAGACATTCTAGTGGGTAGGCAGTATAAGTTGTGTGAGATTTAATTTGCAGTAACAGTAAAGCTTTCAAAGGGCCTATGAAGACTTTCAAGTATTATGTGTAGCAGAGAAAAGAAGCAAAAATATTTTGCCTCACTTAATGAAGAAATAGAGTTGTATAATCCATATGATTAATTAAATATCTGGGGACAGAACTGAATCTAAAGTAACCACTTATCTGCAAAACTTACTGAGGAGAGTGCCAGTTAACAGTTACTTATATCTTTTGTTGGTTTTTTTTTTTTTTTTTTTTTTTTTTAGTTAGTTCTGAAATGAAATGGCATGGTTTTGGCTATATTCAAATAGAAAACTAGGTGGTTTTTTGTGGCTTGCTGGGAGCAACTAATGTGCATAGAATTCATCATAGCTTTTTCTTCCTCCCCTAGGTATGTCTTCTCCAGAAGACCCCTTTCTGCATGGGGAACGTACCCTACTACCATCAGCCAGTTTTCGGGTAAGTTGAGATTTCCCGAAGGGCTGTTTCACTTCTCAGAGTAGGATTGTGGTTTTTGCTGTGGAGTGTATTTAGCCAAAGCTCATGTTGGCAGTTTATTCTGGACTTTCATTTGCCCAGTGACCTCACTGCCATCTCAGCCTCCCCAGCTTTGACTGATCCATTCACCACTTGCGTAGTATCTTGCCGTGCTCCAGGGATGGGAGAGCACACTTGATTCTTTACTTGGACCAGCCAAATGACTGCTAAAAACCAAAATGGCTAAATGTAAAAAAGGCAAATGAGTACTGTGGAAATTGGAGAATGGAGAAGCTTATGTGATCTGTATGGGGATTCCCCTGCCCGCAGGAAAGAACTCCCCGACAACATGGAGCTTTCCAAGATTCTTTATTGTTCTATTGTTTCCGCTCAGGGGAGCACACAAAGAATATATATAGTAAGGCAGCCAATCAGAAAGCTATACAGATAAGGCACGAGCTACATGCATGATCCTAATGTGTAAGTGTATGGGTCACGAGCAGATCACGCGCTGCACACGAGCAACAGGAGCCAACAGTTAAGTACTTCCTCATATGGCGTCAGCGCGACTCCTGCTTACCGGGTCATCAGTATGTGCCATGGACCGTATGCCGGCAAACCGCCAGCTGCCATCCTGCTTAGCCTGGGGCTAGGGGTCCCGGGTACCCCGACAGATCTGGAGGGTATTTGCAGTTTCATGGAGGATGTGGGATTTGGGCTGCCTCTCAAGGGATGGTTGAAACTTGGATATTTGAACAAGTAAGGTGCAAGGGAGATGGATTCTAGGTTTGGAGAAGGAGGTTACATGCAGAGGTTCACAAGGAAGCATAAGCCGGGGTTACACAGGATCCAGAAGAATCTGGAAGAGATGTTTATTTTGCTAAGTGTTAAACCAATGTTGAATGAGGTCAGAAGCATCTGGATGAGAAGCTGAAGGCTTTATCCCGTAGGCCATTTGTGAGCCATTACTAGTTTCTGATGGAGGAAAGGTGTCTGCTGAAGATTCTGGCAGAAACAGTTGCTTGAGAACTTGGAGGGGTAACCATTGCTGCACCCCCATAGTCACCTGCAAAACCCCCCTTTAGTTGGGTTCTGGCTTAGCCTTTCCCTCTGCTTCCTTCCTGCCCCACAACTTAATCTTCTTTCCAAAGAAGTGGTCTCAGTTCTTCCCACTTTCAGCTTAAGCACTTTCATTTCACTTTATTTTTTACTGAGGTGTACTATGACAGTCAGTATTTAAAGTGCATACAGTTGTCCCTCAGTGTCCTCACAGATACCAAAATCCTTGGATGCTCAAGTTCCTTATGTGAAAGGGCATATTTCACATGATCTCTGCATGTCTTCCTGAATACTTTGTTATCTCTAGTTTACTTATAATATCAAATATAATGCACATTATTACATGTTATTCATGGAATAATGACAAAAAGTCTGCCTGTTCAGATAAGTCTGTACTACTTTTTCAGATATAATCAGTCCACAGCCAGCTGAATTCACAGATGCAGAACCCACAATTGAGAAGGGCTAATGTGTATTTGATAAGTTTTGTACACATAAGTACGTCCTCATGAAACAGTCACCACAGTCAAGATGGTGAACATACCCATAGTTAGAGAACCTATATTGTGTATAATTGTATTTTTTAAAATATATTGAGCTTTTGTGTTGCTTTTTGTGTTTGTTTATTTTTTGACCTAGAATATGGTTCATCTTGGTAAATGACCAGGGAGCACTGGAGAAGAGTGTGTATTTTTGCTGCTGTTGTGTGAAATGTTCCATACATTATTGTCCTGCTGCTGCTGTAATTAATTACCACATGCTTAGTGAGTGTGAAACTGCACACGTTCATTATGTTTTAGAGTGAAGAGTTCAGAATGGGTGATCAGGGCTGTGTTGCTCTGAATCTGTACCCTTGCCTGTGTTCCCAGGATTATGTCCTCCATTGTCTTCCAAGCCTGCACTGTGGCATCTTCAGATCTCTATTTTGTCTCTGTCCTCACATCTTGTCCATCCTCCTCCTTCTCTCCTGTGATTACTTTGGCCCACCCACATCTACCAGGACAGTTGCCCTGCTCTAGGTCTTTAACTTGGAAACATTGGCAAAGTCTCTTTTGCATGTTAGATCACATATGCAGGAAGTAGGACCTGGATATCTTAGGAGGGTGTTATTTTGAATACCAGAAGCACAAGTTGGGTCAAGTTGGTTGATGGGTTTGTTCAAGTCATTTATGTTCTTACTGATTTTCTGTCTACTTGTTTTATCATTTATTATGTGGAAATCTCAGAATGTTTTGTGTTTGTTTCTTTTTGCTGTTCTGTCAGATTTTGCTTCATGTATTTTGAAGCTGTGTTATGAGGTGAACATTTGGCATAGTTATGTTCTCTTACTCAGTTGACCCCGTTATCATTGAGAAGTGGCCCTTTTTATGCCTGGTAATGTCATTTGCCTCGATATTTACCTTGGTGTTCAATTAGTGTCAGTATAGTGTGTCCTTTTCCAGGCTTTTTGCTTCTAAGTTTTTGTGACTGTATATTTAAAGTGAGTTACTCATAAGTAACATGTATTTGAGTTTTGCTTTTTTTTTCCTTTGGTGGTGGGGATTGAACCCAGGGCATCGAAGATGCTAAGCATGCACTGTGGCTGAGCTACATCCCAGTCCCTGGGTCTTGCTTTTTTAAAAAACAATCTGGTGACCGTTGGCTATTAATTGGGGCTTTTAGAGCATTTGTATGTAATGTGACTTAACCATGTGACACATTTGGTTTCTGCTGTGTTGTCTTTGTTCTCTTTTCCTCTATTCCTACCTTCTTTTGGATTGAATACTCTTTTTATTCTTCATTTTTTAATTTATTCTTTGGATTGAATATTCTTGATTCCGTTTTATTTCCTTCACTGGCTTTTAGCCACACCCTGCATTATTTTAGATGTTACTTTAGGATGCATATTTGACCTACCACTATTAATCTCCAAGTGATGAACACTTCATACGTAGTGTGCTTGGATCCCCCATTTTCACGCTGTTGCTATATATTTTACTTATGCCTATATTAAAAATCCCATAATACTTTGTTATTTTCATTTAAGCAGCTACTTACCTTTGAAAGAGATTTAAATAATAAGAAAAACCCTATATATTTAGTTACCATTTCTGGTGATCTTGCTTTCTTTGTTGTTTCACAGTTGGAGGTGATTTTGATTTTTGATTTGAAAATGTTAGGAAATGTTTTTGATCGTCTAACTGCCAGTGTTTAGTGTGTACAGTGCTGTGGGTAGTTAGCAATGCCACCTGCAGTACACAGTACACCCTTTCTCAGTTTTTAAGAGAGTCATCCAGTTATCCACAGCTGAGACTGAGAAATCTTGCCTTAGGATCCGTATTTCATCTGGTATTATTTTCCTTCTGATGAGGACTTCCTTAATATTCCTTGCACTGCAGGAGTCTATTTGGATTTTTGTGTCTGAAGTAGTATTTCCTTTTGGTTTTGAATTCTAGTTTGGCAGACTTTTTTAGTACCTGACTGTGTTCCACTGTCTTCTCACTTGCTTTGTCTCCAAGAAAAAAACTACTGTAATTTTTATGCTTAGTCCTTCATAAGTCTTCTTTCGTCAGTTGCTTTATTCTGAGTTTCAGCTACTTGATTACTTTGGTGCAGTGTTCTTTGTATTTCTTATGCTGGCAGTTTCTTAGATTTGTAGGTTTATAATTTTCACCAAGTTTGGAAAATAATCAGCTTTTATTTCTTTGTCTTTTAAGCATACCCTTTATTTCTCCACCCACTCATTTTCCAGGGATTTCAGTTACAAATTTATTGGGTTACTTGAAATTGTTCCAGAGCTCCCCAGTGCTTTTTTCTTTTTAAATTCCTTTTTTTTTTTTCTATCTATTTCATTCTGGATAATTTCTACTTTTATGTCACTGAAGTTACTAATCTTGTCTTCTTCAGTGCCTAATCAGTTAATATTATCAAGTGTATTTTTTATCTGAGAATATTCTTTTTTTTTTTCTTTTTTTTCTTTTTTTTTTTTTGTGGTGCTGGGGACTGATCCCAGGGCCTTGTGCTTGTGAGGCAAGCACTCCACCAACTGAGCTACATCCCCAGCCCAGAACATTCTTTCTTTTGGCTCTGTAAGTTCTGTGTGGTATTGTTCTTAATGTCTTCCATTTATCTTCCTAACTTTTTGAACATAAGGAATACAGTCTTTTTTTGAGGGGTCTTTATTGGGGATTGAACTCAGGGACACTCAACTACTGAGCTACATCCCCAGCCCTTTTTTGTATTTTTTATTTAGAAACAGGGTCTCACTGAGTTGCTTAGTGCCTTGCTGTTACTGAGGCTGGCTTTGAACTTGCAGTCCTCCTGCCTCAGCCTCCCGAGCTACTGGGATTAGGCGTGTGCCCGACTGGAATACAGTTTTAATAAGTTTAATGTTCTTCTCTGATAGCTTCTAGACACTTCTGGGTTGGTTTCAATTGATGGATCCCCGCACCCCCTTAGTATGACTTGTATTTCCCCACTTCTCTGTATACTTGATCATTTTCTGTTGCATGTAACACACTGGTTCTACATATTTTTATATTCCTATAATATGTTCCTTTTTAAAATTTTTCTTTTAGGTATTAGGGATTGAATGGAACCCTGAGCCACATCTCAGCCTCTCTCTCCCCCCTATTTTATCTTGAGTCAGGGTCTCCCTTGGTTGCTTAGGGCTTCACTAGTTTCTGAGGCTGACTTTGAACTCGTGGTCTCCTGAGTGGCACAGGCATGTGCCTCTGCCCCCAGCTCCTATAATATGTTCTTGAGCCTTATTCTGGGATGCTGTCAAATTACTGGAAACAGTATTTGCCTTTCAGGCTATTTCCAATTCATTAGGTGAGCCTGGAGTAGCAGTTAGTCTAAGTCCATTTGTACATTCATTCCCCCTACTGAGGCCGGACCATTCTGAGAATTCTACCCAACACTGCATGAATTTCGAAGTTTTCTGGTTGGCTGATGGGAAGAGACTGTTGTCAGCCTTTGAGGTCCCTGAAGCCCTTTGGGGTGACTCTGGCCTTGGATTGTCGCATCACACCCATGCACTGATTGCCTTGCAGGGTAGTCATGAGGAGCTCTTGTTGCCCTCTTCCCCTGCAGTCTGTCCTGTCCTGTGGACTCTATTGACCTTGAGTCACAGAGCTGCCTCCTCTTCTCAGGGCATCTGGAGGCTCCTCTGGGGTTCCCCTCCCTGCCCCACGGGCAGTGAGCTGGATAGAGCAGCCACAGGACTTACCTTGTTTGCTTCCCAACCACTGTTCTTCATTATCTGAGGTTCTGGGTGTTGGAACTTGTTTCATTTTGTGTGAAATTTTTTGGTATTTCATGCAGGAGGGTAAATCCAATTCCTAATAATGCCATGTTGGCCACGGCTTGATCTTACCAACATTTGATTTTTAGATGGTAAACTTACTAAGGCTTATCCAGTATAACCTTTCTGTAGGGCTACATTTCCAGGACCTGTGTACAGTTTGGTTCAGTGGTCCTCTAGAGTGGATCACATGACTCAACACTCCTCATGACCAGAGTCTTACAGCTCACAGGGCCAGAAAGAAGGGCATTCACAAGCAGAGTCCGGAAGTTTGGTCACAGGCCCCCCTGGTTGTCCTGCATGCACCTTCTCACTGTAGTTGCAGACATGAGAAGCGTCTACCCAGGCAAGCCTTCCTGAGCCTTGGAGTTCAGAGCTTTTGAAAGCAGCTGCCAGATGATCAGCTGTGGCACAGACCCCAGGCCAGCACCTGGTAACAGCAGACAGTTCATGTTTGCTTTCAGCAATGTAGACAGTCTGGCACATCTGCCCAGTGCTTCATAGACCTGGAATAGCATGGTCAGTGACTGTGAGCCTTCCAAGTTGTACTTTTCAGAGCTTGTTCAAGGGTCAGAATCATGGAGCCAGGTGTCCCTGGTATAGCAAGGATCAGGCACAGTAGACCTGGTGCTTCAACTCCTCCCTGAAGGCTGGACATGCCCTGTTCCTGCAGCATGCTGGGATTTTCATGGGAGACCGTTGTGCACATCTCTTAATGCTGCCTTTAGTTGCCCATGGAGATCACATTTATATCAGATTTTTGGAGCTCCTCCTCTGTGCAGCTCCCTCCTTCCTGACTGTCCTATTGATTCCCTCCCTCAGTGGCTAAGGTCCCCAGCACTGTAAAAACAAGAAACACAGCAGATGTCTGCATGAAATATTTTAGTATAGTGGTAGCATGTGTTCCCATGTCCTATTAATGGAAATATTACTTGATTTTTCTTCCCTCCGAGTGCACCAGTGCTTGCAGAAAGACTCATTGCACCTCAGGGTGTGTCTCAAGACCTGATTCCTGTAAGCAGTAATCCCAGATTGAATGGTGTATACACTAAGTTCTGATGGGTCCTGCCAGCTGCCCCTCAGCTGGACTGCATTCAGATTCTGTTCCCACCATAGGACAGGAGCTTCTGCAGTATTGACCAGTCTTTCCCCTTACACTTCTAGTCGTGGTAGGGGGCTGCTTTTCCTGAGGTTTGTTACCAGCTGCCTGCTGGGCATGGTGGTGTAAGTGCAGCCACTCCAGAGTCAGAGGCAGGAAGATCGTTTGAGCCCACAAATTTGAGACCAGCCTGGGCAATGTACTGAGATTCCCATCCCAAAAACGCACAAAAAATTTCTTGTGTAACTTGCCTTTTGGTTGTAGTGGGTTGCTAATTATTTGTAGCAACTGAGAAAATTATCTTTGTTTTGGTGAAGTTTTCTGTATGGGTGTGTGTGCGTGTGCGTGCGCGTGCATGCTTGTGCTCTGGGGTTGGAACCCAGGACCTCGTGTGTGCTGGGTACGTGGTTTACCACAGAGCTGTGCCCCTGGCCCCTACACGTTTTTAAGTAGTTATATCTGTTCGTCTCTTGGTCTTATAATTTTTATCTTTCATATGTCGAGCTTATGCATTATTTTCCTTTCACTTTTCAATTTTATTTTTAAAATTTTATTTTTAAACTAGCAGGAATTTTTGTGTATGTTGTAAAGTGAGGATCTTAACTGAACTTCTTTGGCAACTAGGCTATTTTGTTTGTTTTTGTGGTCCTGGGATTGAGCCCAGGGCCTCACGCCTGCCCGGGGAGCATTCTGCCAGGAAGCCACATGCCCAGCCCACCCGAAGGCATCTGTCATGACAGCTTGACGATGACTGCTCTATCATGCCTTGATGAATGTGGAGTCGCCTAATCCCCTTCAGCTCTTAGAAGCATATGTCTGTTTCTGGACTCTCTGTTTTGCTTTTGTTAAGTTTTATTCCTTATCTGGGTACTTTGTTTTAGTTACTTTATCTTTCAGTAGTTTGAAGTGTGGTGGGGCAAGTCTTCTTGTACCTCCCGTTATTTCAAAAAATCTTTGTCTATTCTTGTATATTATAAGTACTGAAAAATACTGTTGGTGACAGTTACATTGTTAATACTTGGTCTGAACAGAGAGGATAATGATGAGGATGATGAACACCAGCAACACTGGCCTATTGATGCAGCACTTCTTTCATGCCAGACCCTAAATTAAGCATTTTACATGGAACACCTCTCTCTCTCCTCTCCTGCGCGCGCGCTCTCTCTCTCTCGCTCTCTCTCTCTCTCTCTCTCTCTCTTTTTAGTTGTAGATGAACACATACCTTTATTTTATTTTTTTAAATTTTTTATGTGGTGCTGAGGATTGAACCCAGTGCCTCACACATGCTAGGCAGGCGCTCTATCACTGAGCTACAACCCCAGCCCCGGAACACTTCTTATTTAATCCTGTGGGTGAAATACTGCTTTTGTATTTTTACAGAAGAAGACATGTCAGCAGAGTTTTTTGGATAGTGTGTGTGTAGCCAACCTTACTTCCATTAGTACTGCTAACCTGCCCTTTTCCTACAACTAAGCAGAAATGTTTGGTGTTTCAGGAATCGGTGACCTTCAGGGATGTGGTAGTGGACTTTACCCAGGAAGAATGGAAACAGCTGGACCCTATACAGAGAGATTTGTTCAGGGATGTGACGCTGGAAAATTACACACATCTGGTCTCCATAGGTAAGGATGACCCCTGAGTTAAGATTGGGCTCTGAAGGAAGAGGGCTCTCTCCCGTACTTAGATGTGTTTTGCCTTTAGATTTAGGAGCCAACAATTTCTAGGTTTTGAGTTTTTGAGGTAGTTTCTACTTTCCTGATAAGCAGAGGGACAAACTAATAATTTTCCTGAACCCTGTCCATGTCTGGGCACTGGTAACACTGAAGGTTGATAGGCTATCTGTTCCCATCAGGTTTGTCCCACATATCATTTCCTCCAATACCAAATTGGTGAGATTGAGACTGAATGCTGACTTGATCTTCTTCCCTAACTGCAGACAGGTTCTTTTAATTTCTTTTGTTCCCCTCTGTAGGACTCCAAGTTTCCAAACCTGATGTGATTTCCCAGCTAGAGCAAGGGACAGAGCCATGGACTGTGGAGCCAGTAGGTCCCCTTGGAGGTGAGTAATGGGTGCTGGCAGATGGACGTCTCTAGCTCCAGCTGCCCGCCTTGCAGGAGAGGGTTTTCTGTCGGAGCTGTCGGTGTGTGCTTCTCTTTACAGTGTGTCCTGTGGAGAGGGACAGCATCTGTCTTGCAGGCTTATGTCTGTCACATGACTGTCACAATTTGCATTCCTTTTTCACATTCCTGCTAGAGGATGTGTCTGTCCTGCCTACTCTCAAAGCCAGCATCTCTTCCTGCACTCTGCATTCCCTTTCTTCCCACTTCCTTTGGGAATTTAATCTCATAGTTGTCCTTTCATTTTTTTCTCTCCCTGTTTTCTGTTTTGGATCTATAGGCTCCATCCCTGCCAACCATCAAACAGAAACAGTCTGTATTTCCAAATACCATTATTCAACGCCATTGATCTTTTTTACCTACCTCTTCTTGTCTTTTGCTCCCTCTTTTCTTTATAAACCAAACTCACCAAAAGTGGTCTCCTTGGCAGCATCCTGCTTCCCTTCATCTGTTCCTTTCTGCGTCTCATGCAGAGCTTCGGATCTGTCACTTTTCCATACTCACTTTGAAGCTGCAAGTGGCCTTCTAAATCATCAGTGTCCAAACTGCACAGAGTAACCTTTTCAAGGATCTGACCCTGGGAAAGGAATAACTAGTCATTCTAGGCAAGGACTGTGTCCCTGGAGTTAATGGGGTACAGATGGAGGTGGAGGTTCTTTTCTATGGCAGGAAAAAAAAAATGTGAGTCACATATAATTTGGGAAATGCTAGATTAGCTAAAATTGTAGTGAGTTTCTTATTGGAGTACCTTGCAGAGATTTTTTTAAATAGGCAGTTAAGTATTATGAGTGCTAAGGTTTATGTATGAGGTATCCCGCAAAAGCTTATGTGTGAGATAATGCAAGACTTTTCAGAGGTGAAATGACTGGGTTATGATAACCTAAACCCAGTCAACGGGTTAATCCACTGATATGGATTAACTGCATGCTAACTTTTGGTAGGTGGACTGTGGCTGGAGGAAATGGGTCACTGGGGGCACCAGTCTCCTTCCTCGTCCATGTCCTGAGCTGCTTTTCTCCAACACGCTCTTCCACCATGATGTTCTGTCTTACCTTGGGCCCAGAGCTATGGAGTTGGCCAGCCATGGACTGAACCTTTTAAACTGTGAGCCAAAATAAATGTTCTCTTCTCTACATTGGTCTCCTCAGGTCTTTTGGTCACAGTGACAAAAAAACTGACTAAAACTTTTGAGTTTCCAAAAGGTTCACAGAACGTAACTTTCCTTTCTCCCTCTTCCTCTCCATCTGCCCCTCTCTCTTCCTCTCCTTTTGTCTAACCATGAAGATGGTTGCTTGGGACATTATCCTGAAAACTTTTTTGTAAGAGCTTTATTAACTGGTGCTAAAGTTTATCAACTTTGGTAAAAGGCAAATTGTGAAGTTTTATTACAAGTTAAAAATGAAGTTTCAGAAAGTCCTGACTTGACCAAAGAGAAAACAATTTAAAAACATTTAAATGTGTATTTAAAAAACCCAGGCTTTTAAAAAAATGTATTCGTAGTAAAAGAAGTTCATTTAGGTAAAAATATAAACCCCTGTGATGTGTAGATAATGTAGATAGTTTCAGTTATCTGATCAGTGGACAGAAGACAAATGTTTGAAGTATTTAGCTTTTTTTTTTTTCAGTTACATTTTTTGCTGGAATTTGACCCTAATGATGGTAGTCTTAGGAAACCAGCCTTCTGTCTTGCCTTCTTCACTGTGTGGAACAGATTTATCTTTGGCGAAGGGTGGTTGCTGGTGTCTTATAAAAATGACTTCAGCTCCACAAACATCTGCACAGGTAATCGAAGTTGGGATAGTACCTGCACTGCAGTGGCCACGGCGCTGGGCCTGCCTCCCATCACCTCTAGGCTGTCTTGGCAGCCTCCCCTGCAGAATCCCCTTCCATAGTCCTGCTGTGTTGCTTTGCTGCTTTGCCTTGTTCTGCATCCTGGTTATCAGCACCTCAGTTTGTTCTCTGTGCACTGGGTGTTGGAATGTTTTGGTCAGTGCCTGGAGATGAGGAATGTAGTAAAACGATTTGGAACTGCTTTCTGAGTAGGGACCTTTTCCAGTCTTCACTGTTTACCCCGAGTGATGCTCTTGGTTACTGAGTGGGGGCAAGACACTGTTCATGATCTACACCTTGTCTTCAGCTTTGACACCAGTCATTGTTGGTGATTGGCCACGTCCACCTCCTTTGCTCCTTCAGCAACCCAACTCTGTGGTCTGCATTATCCCCGGTGCAGTGCTTGTTGGAGGTACTCCTATAGTCATCTGCTGTATGAGTGCGTCTTCCTGGGTGTCCTTCCTGTTCACCGAGACTCTCTTAAACACCTGTCTGTCCCGGAGGCCTGCTGCACTGATCCGGTCTTCGCGGAGGAGTTCTGTGCTGAGACTGCCTGTGTGGGCGCATGCTGCGCCACGACCCACCTCCAGGGCTGGAAGGGATGGTAGGCCTCCCTGGGGTCTGTGCTCAGCTCCCGCTCGCAGAGACTCAGGGCTGCTGGAGTGCGCTCTTCACCCTCCCGTGCCGTGGAGCTGCAGATGTGCCTGAGACATGGCCCGCTCGTGGCAGGATCCAGCGTTGACCCCTGCTTCTGTTGTCATCTCCCTGGTTGGACCGGCACTCAACTTCCTGATTGTCCATTCCTGGCCTTTGGTTTCTCTGCTGTTCGCTGTGCTTGTCCACGTGCCACTTCCTCCTCTCGCCTGTTTCGCCCGTCCCGCTGCCCTCTGCGCCCTCAGGCCCATCCCTGCCTCTGCCTCTCACGTACATCCTGTGGACTCAGCTCCTCTCGCACTTCCTTTCCTGCCCTGCGTTTGAGCATCCTGCTGCTCCTGTGGCCTCAGTCACAGCTCTGGTCCAGACCTGTTTTTTTCTCCTCTTTCTCAAAGCCCTAACTTGAACTTACTCTCTTCTTCCCCTAAAATCGTTTCTCAACAGCTCTCCTATTTCTAGCAGTGATAACAACCGTTTCTTCCATGGAGCAGACCAACAGCCATGGGGTCTCAGCACATGCTTTCTGATCTCCCTGTCTTTGAATCACAATTCTTGGATTTTTCTTATTTTTGTTAACATGAATGTAGTTCTGGCGACCTCCTTCAGATTCAGACCATTTCTGCCTGTCCTTAGCTCTCTCCAGTCACCTTTTTAATTATCACCTTAAATGGTGTCCCCTCACTTATTCTAAGAAATTATCTATAAAATTGAAGTAGGCTTTCTGTTGTCATATATATGGGTTGTTTATTGTTCTCCCTAGCTCCTTCTTTCTCCCCAGATAATAGGGCTGTATTTTTATTTTTAGCTTCATTAGATCATTCCCACAACAACAGTTCTCAGTCCAGGGAAGACTGACATTTTATTTTATTTCAGAAGGGGAGGCAAGACCTGAAGATAGTGTGTTCCCCCCAGAACTGGGCATTTCTGAAGAAGAGCCGTCTTTAGAGGCAATCGTGGGAATACACAGAAGGGGAGATTCTTGGAGTTCCCACGTCTTGGAGACTCGGGAATCTGGAAGCAATGTAGAGGGGCAGCAAGCAAACCAACAGACACCACCATGGGAAGCAGAAGTGGCCAAAAAGACAGTACCCACCTGGGAGGGAGGCCCTGCCAGGGACGAACTTGGAAAAAGCATCAGTGTGAGTTCGAGCCTTGTAACACAGAAAGAAATATCTCCAGGACAGGCTTCTGCTAAAATAAGCGTCAAACAGAATTCACACCCGGTGAAAAAAGAGAAGTCTTGTAAGTGCAGTGAGTGTGGTAAAGCTTTCAGTTACTGTTCTGCTCTTATCCGCCATCAGCGAACACACACAGGAGAGAAGCCCTACAAGTGTAATGAGTGTGAAAAGGCCTTCAGCCGGAGCGAGAACCTAATAAACCATCAGAGAATTCACACTGGAGATAAGCCATACAAATGTGATCAGTGCGGGAAGGGCTTCATCGAGGGCCCCTCTCTAACTCAGCATCAGAGGATCCACACCGGGGAAAAGCCCTATAAATGTGAGGAATGTGGGAAGGCCTTTAGCCAGAGGACCCATCTTGTGCAGCATCAGAGGATCCACACGGGCGAGAAGCCGTACACTTGTAACGATTGTGGAAAAGCCTTTAGCCAGAGAGGCCACTTCATGGAACACCAGAAGATCCACACGGGAGAGAAGCCTTTCAAATGCGAGGAGTGTGACAAGACTTTCACCAGGAGCACACACCTCACCCAGCATCAGAAGATCCACACTGGAGAGAAGACCTACAAGTGCAACGAGTGCGGCAAGGCCTTCAACGGGCCCTCCACCTTCATCCGCCACCACATGATCCACACGGGCGAGAAGCCCTACGAGTGCAGCCAGTGCGGCAAGGCCTTCAGCCAGCACTCGAACCTCACCCAGCACCAGAAGACACACACCGGTGAGAAGCCCTACGACTGCGCCGAGTGCGGCAAGTCCTTCAGCTACTGGTCGTCCCTCGCCCAGCACCTGAAGATCCACACCGGGGAAAAGCCCTACAAGTGCAGCGAGTGCGGGAAGGCCTTCAGTTACTGCTCGTCCCTGACGCAGCACCGCAGAATCCACACCCGAGAGAAGCCCTTCGCGTGCGGTGAGTGTGGGAAGGCCTTCAGTTACCTCTCCAACCTCAACCAGCACCAGAAGACACACACCCAGGAGAAGGCCTATGAGTGCAAGGAGTGTGGGAAGGCCTTCATCCGGAGCTCCTCTCTTGCCAAGCACGAAAGAATCCACACTGGGGAGAAACCCTACCAGTGTCATGAGTGCGGGAAGACCTTCAGCTACGGCTCATCCCTCATCCAGCACCGGAAGATCCACACTGGAGAGAGACCTTACAAGTGCAGCGAGTGCGGGAGGGCCTTCAACCAGAACATACACCTCACCCAGCACAAGAGGATCCACACGGGAGCCAAGCCGTACGCGTGCCCCGCCTGTGGGAAGGCCTTTCGGCATTGCTCCTCTCTGGCGCAGCACCAGAAAACCCACACGGAGGAGAAGCCCTACCAGTGCGGTAAGTGTGAGAAGACGTTCAGCCAGAGCTCCCACCTGACGCAGCACCAGCGCATCCACACTGGAGAGAAGCCCTACAAGTGCAGCGCCTGTGACAAAGCCTTTAGCCGCAGCACTCACCTGACTGAGCACCAGAACACGCATTCCGGAGAGAAGCCCTACAATTGCAGCGAGTGCAGGAAGACCTTCAGCCAGAGCACTTACCTGACTCAGCACCAGAGGATCCATTCAGGGAGAAGCCCTTCGGCTGCAGCGACTGTGGGAAAGCCTTCAGGTATCGTTCCGCTCTCAACAAGCACCAGAGGCTGCACCCTGGCATCTGAGCGCCCTGGAAGCACTGTGCATGTAGGGGTGCGTGTGCGTGGGCGTGGGTCTGTCCTGTGCTGGGTACTGAGGAACACTGGATTGAGAAACTGCTCAGGCATTTGGACTTTTCGCTCTCCTGATGCAGGATGGGTTGGACCCCTAGGGCAGTGGGTGCCCCAGTGCTTCGAGCTCCAGTTTCCTCTGTGGAATCAAAGATCGGCAGTAGATGGTTTCAAAGGCAGTGTGGAGTTTTATACTCAGTTTTGTACATTTACAATATGTTCTTAAATAGTTTGTGCATCAGGCCTTGAGGTGCATCTAGAATGTGTATGTTCATGTGTGTTTTGCCAGTAGATGGAATCCATGCTCAGTCACTGTTATTCTGTCCTAATGCACTACATTGCTTAGGTGACTGGTTCCTAATAAAAAGAACTGCAAAGGACCCTCTGTTCAGATGTATGTGCAGCCTAACTCCACTTGCCTTTTAAAACTTGGTACCCAGCTGTAGTCCCAGCTACTCAAGAGTCTGAGTGGGGAGGATTCTTTGAGCCCAGACATCCAACACCAGATTGAACATTATAGCAGGATCCCATCTCAAAAAAGATTTAAAAAAAAAAATTTTTTTTTTTTTTTTTTTTTTTTTTTTTTTAGCATTCTGAGAGTTTTTTACAGTCACATTGGTCTGTTTTTACAGCTCACACCAATCTTTATTTAACCCTGGTTGCACATGGGAATCAATGATGTGTTGTTTTTTTTGTTTGTTTGTTTGTTTTTTAAAGTTTAGGTTGTTGTAACATTATCATGACCAGGTTAGGTGGCACATTCTTATAATCTTAGAGAATAGGGAGGCAGTAGGATCACAAGTTTGAGGACAGCCTCACCAACTTGGTGGGACCCTGTATCAGAAAATAAACAAACTGGGGATGTTGCTCAGCAGTAGAGTACCTCTGGGTTTAAAGCCCAGTTCCACAAAACAAACCAAAAACATTTACCATAGAAATTTAAGTCTTACATGCTGGAGACAGAAATCTGAGGTCAGATCTGAGGCTTTGACGAACCTGGTTTCTGGTGGCAGCCCACTTCCTGGTTACAGGTAGCAGAGAAAGAGAAAGCAAGCTCTCCTTTTATAGGTACCAGTCAAGTTCATGAGGGCTCCACCCTCCACCTAACCCTCCCCTCAGCGCCCCACTCCAAGTACCACCCACCAGGGGTAGGCTGCCAGCGTGTGCACATGGTGCGTTTGAACAGGACACTGTCCAGTCCCTGACACACAGTGCTGTTACCCAGACCCACCCCAGAGACTCCTTCACTTGGCTTCAGATGTGGGGTCCAGGCTCCAGGTTTTTGTTGTTTGCTTTTGTTCTACTGTATACCCTGGAAAGAGCAACTGGCTTGGATTTCAGTGCCCGTTCGTCCCCAGTAGCTTCTCCTGTGGCTGCTCCTGGAAGCCTCACAGGTCAGGACCCGTGGATTTTGAGTGCCAGTCTGTTTTTAAGCCTTGGGAGGTAAGGTCAATCTGTTGCTTCACCAAAGCACACCAGAATCACAGTGCTCACGTAATGATGGTCACTGCACTTGTCCCTGTCACTTTGTGTTGGAGCAGGTGACGCCCCTGGGCAGACACAGCCCATGGTCTCCATGACCACTATGGCCCTGTTCACTGTGGACCAGATTCAGCCCAGGGGCAGTCCACCCTCCTGTTCCTCCAGGCAGCCTCCTTTGTCAGGCCAGCTCTTTTAGGAGTAGTTGGCCATTTCTCAGCCCGGACTTGAACACAGAGAGCTCTGAGGGCAGTGGGCACACGAAAATGTGTGATGTTTCCAAAACAGCAGTTGCATTTAGACTTCCCACAAGTTTGGGGAGGGCGGTGAGTAAAGCCAGTGCCGTTTTCTGTGCGTATACGATCGTGTCTCTTCCTTGACTGAACGTGCTTGTGAAGGGGAAGTCGACATTAGAAGGAAACAGTGCTTCCTTTTAAATCTTGGACCTTTCTCTGTTGTGGTTTGAAGCAGCTGTATGGGAGTGTTTCTTGGTGATTGTTTCCCAAGGCTTTCCTCATGCAGCAATTGCTGTTATCCCGTCTCTCAGAGAGGGGAAACAGTCATCTTTGCTTGGCATCTGAGTAACCCCCACGTGCAAAGAAATGCAGAGTCTACATCCAGGCGGAGGTCCTTTAGCACCAGAGGAGATCCCCAAATGAGAAATATCAGTCTGTTTGCAGTGGAAGGGTGTGTCACTTCTGTTCCCGTAGAAACAATTTAGGTGGGAATGCTAACCCTGGAAGATGCCAGTTTGTGGCATCTGAATTTGTCTCATTACAGGTACTCTCGGATCAGACTCGGCACCAAGAACGTGTGATTACCTCACTCAGTCACACTCCTGCAGAAGTGACCTATCAGGACTCTCTGCTTGCTCAACCTTTGTTTCCCCATGTTTTGGAAGCGTGCTAACCACTCCCAGATGATCCAGGTCAAGAAGGGTAAGCAGGGAGGCCCCAGAAGTTAGCACTGTCCTGTTTCTGGATCTCCTTCTTATTTAGCTTCTCTGCTGGCTGTCCCAGACCATGTCCCTGAGCTGTATGCAGTTGCTGCTTTTGCTGCTGATCAGGGATCTGTCCTTTTTATCACCCAAGATGCACCTCAGCTGCATGCTTCCCTTTTTTATGCCTTCACTCCAATTTAGAAACAGAACAAGGAAGTGACTAATTTCTTTTTTTCTCTTCTGTAATTTCATGTCATCTGTATCATACACACATAACACTAATATTAGTTCCTTAACATTTATCATACTGGGAGCATAAGCAAAATTAAAGTCGGAGAATTGTAGGCACAGCCCATCTCTGTGACCCCTGTGACCCTGGATGGTGAGAGCTGTAACCTACTCAGTCCATCCTAGCTCGAATGGACTGGGTGGTAACTGTGGGCAGGTGGGGCGTGACTGGAGGAGGTGGGTCACTGGGTCGAGTCCTGCATCTTCCCTGTGGCCCCCTCCCTCATGCCCTGCTTCCTGACCCCATCATGAGTTGACCAGCTTCTCTCTGCTGGGCCCTTTCCCCAGGATGTGCTGCCTCACCTTGGGCTCAGAGCACTGGAGTTAACTGTCTATGGACTGAGACGTTTGAGCCCAAATAAATTTTTCTTTCTCTTGGTTATTGTTCTTGGATGTTTTGGTCACATTGATGCAAAGAATTGCTAGAAGGTACTGTTAAAACTGTTGTGACCGGGTATGTGTGTGTTCTGCTTTAGTAGACTTGCCAAATAGTTGCCACATACTTCCCCAGTTTACAGCCCCCCAGCCATGTTTGAGACCTTCCATTGCCCCACATCTTCGCCAGCATTTCATTGGATGTCAGCATCCACTGTCAGCAGAGTGTTTTAAATGCTCGTAGTGGCAGTATCAAGGAGGCTGTTGGAGATGCCATTCTGGAGTAAGGCAGAGGTCCACTCGAGAGATGCTTTCTGGAGTCCACAGTGTGTATTTAAAGTCATGGGACTGGATGCCATGACCAAGGGGAGGTGGGTGTAGATGGAGAAAAGTCCTGAGGACTGGCCCTTAGAAACCAGCCTCTAAGGGCTAGGTCATAGCCCACTGATAGCACTTGCCTAGTGTGTGAGGCCTGGGTTCTAGTTCCACCACACAGCGTCCAACTTCGAGAAATCAGGACGGTGAAGATGCTTGTGTGCAGCAAGCAGCCTGTGTGGCAGGAGGATAGCAGCAGAGTGCAGTGTCCTGGAAGCCAGAGAAAGTGTGTTCCAGGACCAGAGGAGGACCTGGAGGCACTGCTTGGGCTTCAGATGTGGCAGTGAGGACAAGGGTGATCTTAACAGCTGTTTGGGAAGAGTGGTGGATCTAAACCCTCAGGGGTAAATGTCAGGAAGCAATTGCAGAAAGCAAATTTGAACACTTGTGTTTTGCGGTGAAGGGGAGAGGAAGTGGGTGGTTGCTAGCAGGTGCCGTGGAGTTGGGGACTTTGTGGTACCAGGTGCTGCAGTGTGCTGGGATGCTGTTGGGATTGGGCCAGAAGGGAGGGGTAGGTTTCGTGGAGTCCTCGAGGAAGCGGGATGAGAGCCTCGGGGAGCAGTGGCAGGGCTGGCTTAGAAGAGAAGCACATGTGGCTAGAACAGGGGACACCAGCCCTTGGCCTGGGTCACGGGTGGGTTGGGGGCAAGGTGACATGCCCTTCCGCTTTGATTTTTCATAGAAATTAGGTAACAAATTGAGGAAGAGAAGAGGGAAAAGAGGTGTTGGAGGTCTGAGGAGAGGCACTGTGGAAGAGCAGACTGGTCGGATATGTAGGATTGGAGGCAGCACCAACAGTGCCCTGGGCACTTGCTCATGAGCTAAAGGGAGACAGACTGTCATGAGCTTTCTTCAGCAGCAGTTAACTGCATGGGCACAGGGCGGAACAAGCTGAAACGGGATAACCAGAAGTTTCCAGAAGTCTGACCCAGGAGACCAAGAGCAAGGGTGCTCATGAAGAGATTATGTGATGACTGGAATTCAAGCTGGGTGGAAAAGATCAGGGCTAGCCGGGTGGAGGGAGGAGGCAAGGGGTCGGCAAGCAAAACCAGGGTCACAGCCCTTACAGTCTGAGGTCTTGTTGGGACTGAAGAAATGAGCAGTTGCTGTGGTCTCCCCAGGAGGGCGGGTGGGCCAGTTGGCAGCAGGGGTCCCCAGATGGCAGAATCGTGGCCTGAGAGCTCAGCCAGGAACAAGAGGGCCCCTTCCTCTGCTCCGGACTGGAGGAAGTCGGGTGTGAACGTAGGAGCGAGGAGAAGCAGCCAGAATCATCTGGAGAGTTTTTAGAATCTGCGATACATGTTCCTGTGAATTTCAGCATCATTGCTGAATGCACACCACAAAGTTGCTTTGCCAGTTTGTGAACATTTTAAGTGATCACAGAACCTGGCCTCTTAAATCTCACAGTAAAAAAAAAAAAAAAAACAAAACAAAACAAATGGGGGAGGAGGAGAGGCAGCGGCTAGACTCTGGGCGGTGACTGCAGCAACAGTAATCATTGTTCATTAAATAGCAGTGTCTCAGTCCACTCTCCAGGCATGACCTCGGACATTCTGTGTCACAACCCCAGGAGGCTTGTGTTGCCATGCCTTTTTCACAACTTCCGGTTTCTGGTCTTGCTTCAAAGTCTGTGCGTTTCCACTCGCGATGCCCACCCCAGGCAGTGCTGTTCTGGGTGCTGGGTTTCTGGTAGTGACAGACATAGCCACACCCTTGCTTCAACCTCCATCACAGTTTGGAACTTCTCTTTCATATACTAGCCTTTACTCTATGGCACTTCCTTGTCAAAAGCTCCTCAAGCCCAACATGAGTCCTCAAAGCACATGACCTTTGGTGAATCTCCTTGTCAGCTTTTGCAAAACTGAGTAGAGCTTATTATTTTCAGGGTAAATTTCTCCCTTACATCCATGTACCAAAGTACCAGCAATTAATTCTTTAAAAAACATCAAATTTCCACTGCTTATTATGATGAGGATCTATACAGTAGTGGTCATGGTATAACTGCAGCACTACCACTCAGATCCAGGATCAGGTCTGGGTGCTGCTACTTAGCCTCAACTGAACTGGAGGGCCTGATGTCAGTGCAGCATCACCACCTAGCTCCAGGATCAGGTCTGAGCAGTGCTACTTAGCATCAGCAGTACTTGAGGGTGTGGTGTAACAGTGCAGCACTACACTCAGATCCAGGATCAGGTCTGGGTACTGCTACTTAGCATGAGTGGAACTTGAGGTTTTTAATCTTTCAGAGCCTCCTGAAACCGTTGGGTGCTTGGGCAACTTCTCACCACCTCTCCTACAGAGGTAGAGTCAGTGCATTCAAAACCAATTAGTTGTAAATTAATTACACAAAAATCAATGAATAACAGTTTGCTTAAAAATCAACTCATCCACTTTACCAATTTACTGAAAACTTGTTTCTTTAAGAAATGAAGTAGGTAATTGACTAAAGTGAAAATACTGTGTACCTAAGTTTTCATAATGTTGAAGATTTCTGTAAAATTTCATCTGGAACATTTTAATTTTATTTAGCACATAAGGAAATGTTCATTCAGGGAAAGTGAAGAATTATAAGGTGGTTTCATCTTTTACTGTTTTATTTTTTTGAGATGGGGGTCTTGCTATATTGCCTAGGCTGGCCATGAACTCCTGGGCTCAGCGTTTCCTCCTGCTTCAACCTCCTGAGTAGCTGGAAATTTTAGGCTAAGCCACCACACTCAACATCCAGGTTGGCAGTTTCACCTTCTATTATACAAAAAAAATTTTTAAGAAGATTTGTAGTAATCCAGGTCTTACATACGTTAATCAAAATTTTGCTAAGAAATAAGAGAAGGTGCTTCTTCAATTTAAATACTGATGAATGGTTGGGCCCCTCTTATTACTCAGGAGCAGGGAAGGCAGGACAGGATTTCTGGCAAGATGCAGGTGAGGCTGTAGATCTGTGTACTACACTCCATGACACTGATTGCCCAGGTGATTTCTTCAGTGTGAAATGAAGTGTGGCTGTTGTGAGAAAGAGAATCAAAACCAATGTGACAGTGAGACATTTATTAAATAGTGGTAAAATGTTTAAAGATTGGCAAAATGAAAAATAACATTCAAAACAGTAAAAACTCAAAAGGGGTCAAAGAAATCCCATTACCTAGACTGTTAATAGCTGTCAGAAATACAAAATTTGAGAAATTGAATAAATACTAAAAATGACTAAAGTTATAAAAAAACAAGGTGACATTTAAAAGTATTTAAGAAAATACAGAAATGACCCAAACAATCTTTATGAAGTGCTACAGTTTTTAATTTGCCAAAATAAATTTCAAGTTACGAAGAGCTTGCAGAAGGACAAAATCACAGAAAGTCGTGTGAACAAAGCCACATTGCCCAGAAGCAGTGACAGAACCCTGCATTCTGAAGGACTGTGTCTGTGAACTGCAGTCCTGCACGCCTCTCAGATGGACAGCACATCAGAAGCACTCTTGAAGCAGAACTTACCTGTCTATTCCTGGGATACACATCCAGTGTTTACTTTGCCTTTGGGTTTCCTCATTTATTTAGCGAATGTTATTGAACACCTTATTTCTTAGAAATTAGGGATACAGAGACAGTCAGTCCAGCCTCAAGAGTTTAAAATGTAAAGCCTGCTTCTGGAACAACTAACATCATGTAATGAAATGTCACCTGTACTACAGATGTACTCAAAGCACTGCACTCAACCAAGAAGCAGCAGGAAATTTTACTTGATGGTAAGGTTCTACAGCGAAGGCAACATTTTGTTTGGGATGGAATGACAGGAATTGTCCATGCAGAGAAAGGGAGCAGGCCACTTTGGAAACAGACAACAGTGTAAGAAAACTTTTGACAGTTTCTGGAGAATTCCCAAACAGCACTTAGTCTTCTGCCACTTGCTGATGTGCGTGGTGCATGGCAGTGTGGTGGAAGATGAAGATGCACAGGTGAATTAGACCAAAGCTCACTGGGAATGAAATGGACTTGAACACCAACAAATAATCACTTCTATAGGATCTTGACCTCCATGCTCAAAACATTCAGGACAACTGGAAGCCAATGGCCTCTGCAGAATACAGCCTCTGACTGACTGTAAGATCAGGAACAGTATCTGACAAACTTCAAACCAAAGTTAATCAGAACATACCAAAAAAAAAGGTCACTTCATACTGATAAAGGAAACAATCCAACAAGATATAACAATAATAAATATGACCCAAACGTGGGTGCAACTAATTACATAAAAGAGACTACTCTCTGGGTGTAATGGTGCACTAATGTAATCCCAGTGGCTCGGGAGGCTGTGGCAGGAGGATCAAAGCCTGCCTCAGCAACTTAGCAAGGCCCTCAACTCAGTGAGGCTCTATATAAAATATATATATTAAAGGGGTCTGGGGATGTGTTTCAGTGGTTAAGCACTCCTGGGTTCAATCCCTGGTATCAAAAAAAGTAAAATAAAAGGACAATACTCAAACTGAAGTCTCACATAGATCCCAGTACAATAGTACTGGGTGATTTCAGCATGCCTCTCTCACCAGAAATTAACAGAAATCTCATCCAGAAATTAACTCAGTAAAGACTCTTTAGACATGAAAAAAAATTATGGACTTAACAAACATCTATAACATTTTACCCAACAACGGAATACACTTGGTTCTCGGTGACTCATGGAACCTTCTCCAAAATAGGCTATATTTTAGTGACAAAGCAAATCTTGGAATATATTTTTTTAAATGATAAAATTCCTTGCACATGGAATGAAATTGGAAATGAGCATTGCAAAACACTACAGAAAGTATGGACACATGGAGATTGAACAGTACTCTTTTTTGAATGATGAATGAGTGATAGAAGAAATCAGAGGAGAAATTAAAAACTCTTAAAACTCAAGTGAGAATAGTGATACAGCATACCAGAACCTCTGGTATACTATGAAGCAATTCTAAGAAGGAAGTTTATAGCCAAGAGTGCCTACATAAGAAAATCAAAGATCCCAAATCGACAACCTAATGATATGTCTCAGTCTAGTGATATATCCTTGAAAAAGAACAGACCAATTCCAAAACCAATAGAAGGAAGGAAATAATTAAGACCAGAGCTGAAATTAATGGGTTTGAGAATTTAAAAATCATACAGAGGATTAATGAAACCAAGAATTGGTTCTTTGAAATAAACAAGATTGATAATCCCTTAGTGAAACCAACCAAAAGAAAAACAAAACCCAAATTAATAAAATTAGAGATGAAAAAGGAGAAATCACCACAGACATCACAGAAATTCAGTGGAACATTAGGGACTATTTTGGAAATTTATACTCCAATAAGTTGGAGAACCTGGAAGAGGTGGGTACATTTCTAGCCAAATATGATCTGCCAGAACTGAATGAAGAGGACAAAGAAAACCTAAACAGACCAATAAATAGCAATGAGGAAGGAATCATAAAAAGCTTTCCAACAAAGAAAAGCCCAGGACCGGATGGATTCTCAGCTGAGTTCTATGAGAACATTTAAAGAAGAACTAAAGCCAATACTCCTCATATTATTCCATGAAATAGAAAGGGATGGAACACTTCCAGATTAATTCTATGAAGCCAGTGTCACACTCTACCAAAACCAGATAAGGACACATCAAGGAAAACAGATGTAAAAATACTTAATAAAATATTAGCTAGTCATGTTCAACAACATATTAAGGTTACATACCATGATCAAATTGGTTTTATTCCAGAGCTGTAAGGTTGAAAATATGGAAATCAATAAATGTAATTCATCACTTAAAGAGAATTAAGAACAAAAATCACTAAGTCATCTCAATAGATGCAGAGAAGACCTATAACAAAACTTTGTACCCATTTATGCTAAAGACACTGAAGAAACTAGAGATAGAAGTAGTCCACCAAAATATCATAATTATATATGAAAAATTCAAAGCCAACCTCATAGTAAATAGGGAAAACATGAAAGCATTTCCTTTAAAATCTGGGACAAGACAAGATGTCCACTCTCACCACTCCTATTAAAATATAGCGCTATAAAATCTAGCCAGAGAAATTAGGCAAGAGAAGTAAGCAAAGGGGATAAAAATAGAAAAAGTCAAATTGTCATTGTACGTACATGATTCAATCCCATACCAAGAAGATTCAAAGAACTGCACCAAAAAACTATTAGTGCTAATGAACAAATTCAGCAAAGTAGCAGGTTACAAAATCAAAATACAAAAATCAATACCTTTCATATAGCCCAGCAATGACTCTGCTGAGAAAGAAATCAGGCAAATAATTTCATTCACAATAGCTCCAGTGAAATGAAATACTGAGGAATAAATCTAACCAAGGAGGTGAAAGACCTCTACAGTGAAAACGATAGAACATTAAAGAAAGAAATTGAAGACCTCAGAAGATGGAAAGACCTCCCATGTTCTTGAATAGGCAGAATTCATATTGTTAAAATGACCATACACCAAAAGGAATCTGCAGATTCAATGCAATCCCCATCAAAATATCAATGACATAACAGAATTAGAAAAAACAGTCCTAAAATTCATGTGGAAGAAAACAGACCCAAATAGCCAAAGCAGTTCCAAGCCAAAATAATGAATAAATAAAGAATGCTGGAAGCATGACAATTTCTGACTTCAAATTATACTACAGAGCTGTAGTAACAAAAACTGCATGATACTGGCATAAAAACAGGCCCCCAGCTGAGCTAGATCCCCAGTCCAAGATAGGCTTTTTTTGTTTTGTTTTGTTTTTGCGGTGTTGGGGATCGAACCCAGGGCGTTGTGCTTGCAAGGCAAGCACTCTACCAACTGAGCTATCTCCCCAGCCCGGCTTTTTTTTTTAATTTATATCTCTCACCCTGTACAAGAGTTGACTCAAAGTAGATCACTGACCTAGGAATTAGAAACTGCAACTCCTAGAAGAAATGTAGGGTCAACCCCACAACATGTAGGTATGGTCCAGGGCTTACTCAATAGGACACCTAAGGCTCAGGAAACAATGCCAAGTGTTAATCAATGGGATGGTATGGAATCAAAGCATCTGCACAACAAAGGAAACAATTAGGAATGTGAAGAGAAGCTACAGAGTGGTAGAAAATCTTTGGTAGCTATTTTTTCTGACAGAGGATTAACATCCAGAATTTATAAAGAATTCAAAAGACTTCACAATGATCAATCAAATAACCCAATTAATAAATAAGCAAACAAACTCAACAGACACTTCTCATAAGAAGAAATACAGTGACCAACAAATAAATGAAGAAATGTTCAATATCATTAGCAATTAGGGAAATGAAATCAAAACTACATGGAGATTTCACATCAGTCAGAATGGCAGTCATCAAGAATACAAATAAATGCTAGAGAGGATGTGGAGGAAAATGAACACTTTTACACTGTTAGTGGGATAGTAAATTAGTTCAACCACTATGGAAATCAGTTTGGAGGTTCCTCAAAAGACGGTGCGGAACCACCACATGACCCAGCTATAACACTCTTCAGTATTTATCCTGCAGAACTGAAGTCGTACTGTGATACATGCATGCCCATGCTTATGGCAGCAGAGTTTACAATAGCCCTCTATGGCACCAGCCTGGGTGTCTGTCAGTGGATGAATGGATAAAGAAAATGTGTTGTATATATACACAAAGGAGTTTTATTCAGTTATAAAGAAGAAATTATGTCATTTACTGGAAAATGGATGGAACTATAGACCACTATTTTAAGTCAAATAAGTCAAACTCAGAAGGTCAAGGGTGGTATATTTTCTTTCATTTGCAGAAGATGGAAAGGAAATAGAAAAAGGTGGGGGTGGATCTCATGAAAATCAAAGGGTGATCTGTAGTGGAAATGGACGAAGGGGTGACTTGAGTGGTCGGGATGGAGGAGAGAAGTGATGGGAGCAATATTGGCCAAAGCGTATTGTTATATTGTGTACAAGTGTGAATATGTAACAACAAATCCATTACTATGTGCAACTATACTGTCCCAGTAAAAAATGTAGAAAAACAAGATCAGGAGCAGGACAAGCATGGCTACTTTGCCCACTACCTGGTCTGTGTGGTATTGGAAGTTGTCACCAGACTAATTGGTCAGCAGAAAGAAATGGCATCCAAAGAGGTAAGGAAGAAGCAAAATGATCTCTGTTGGCAGATGACTTGATCTTACATATAATAAACCCTAAAGATTCCACACAAACACAGAGCTGCTCCATCAGTTCAGCAAAGTCATAGGATACAAAATCAACACACAAAAATCAATTGCCTTTGTGTATATTATGAATGAATGAAAGAGAAATTAAGACATAAACACTTGGAAAGACACTTGATGTTTATGGATTGGGAAGACTTCACACTGTTATGAGGACAAGGTATTTACAGGTTCAGTAAATTACCCAAAGTAATTTACAGGTTCAGTGCAATCCCTGTCAAAATCCCAGCAGTGTTTTTTCCCCCAGAAATAGAAAAATACTCATTCTAAAATTCATGAGACCCCCAAATAGCTAAAACAATCTTTGTAAAACTTTGAAACATTTTCTGACTTCAAAACTTACTACAAATCTAGAGTGATCAAGACTGAGGTACTGGTATAAGGGCAGACCTCTGAACCAGTGGAATAGAATAGGCTGCAAGGCCATTATTCAGTGAATAAAGGATGGATTTTTTTTTTTCAATAAATGGTTCTGAGGAAACTGCAAACCCCATGAAAAAACTGAATATGGACCCTTGGGCTACACTACTTAAAAATTCACTCAAAGTGGACCAAAGACCCAACATAAGTGCTAACACTACACAACTTTTAGGAGAAAATCTTCATGACATTGAAGTTGGCAGTGACTTCTTGTGTATGATACACCCACGTTCAAGGCAGCATTGTTCCCTGCAGCCCAAAGATGGAAACAACTCAAGTGACCACTGACATCTGAATGGACAGACAAAACGGTATATGCTTTAAAAGGAAGGAGATCTGACCATTAGGACATGATGAACTCTGGAAATGTGCTGAAGGAAGCACTCCGGACAGGAAGGGACAGCACCGTGTGATTCCCCGTTATGGACTCAGGTGGGTCAGCAGTCACCCACCTGGGCCGGGAGGGGAGCGTCTGCTGGGCATGGTGAATGGTTCTGGAGTGTCCAGCCTTGGCTGTCGGTTACAAGGGACTTCATGCCCCTCGAGTGCAGGCCGGCCAAAGTGGGAAATCCTGTGTGTCTCGCAGATAAAAAGCGTAAATAAGACCCAGCAGGGTGAGGTGTTGGATGGGACTGGCGTGTGGTTGCAGTGAGGGAGGAGATGAGGCCTTTCTGGGGACGTGGGGCGTGAGCTCCAGTTCCTCTGGTGGCACCGCAGCTCGCGCCCAGTGCAGTGACGCCTGCTCTGTTGGTGGACTCTGGGCCAGGAGGGACAGGGTGCGGTGGGCGTGCGCTCCACCCTGCTCTCGCGGATCAGGTGCAAGGTTGAAGGCTGAGGCTGCACTCGTGTAGGGCCACTCGCTTACCTGTCTGGCAGTTGATGCTGACTTTCTGCTGAGACCTCGTGTTGCTGCAGGTAGAAACACCCAGAGGGCTGCCCTCCAGATGGCCGGGGCTTTCTCACAGGACGGTGCCTGGGTCTCAGCGGTGACCCTCCTGAGAGCGAGCCAGGCATCAGGCAGCATCACACCTTTTATATCCTCTGGTTGGAAGTTGCTTGTTGGCCCTTCTGTCAAATATTGTTTGTGGGTGCAGTAGCGGTCTCACCCAGGCTGGGAAGTGCAGTGCGTGAGCAGGAGCCACCTCTTGCCCGGGAGTGGCAAGGTTCTGGAGAACACTGGGCCTAGAGAGACTGCTGTGGTCGTTTGTGGAAGCAGACTCCCCCGCCATCCTGAAGGTGAGAAGAGGCAACCACAGAAAAGCCTGCTGTCCCCTGCCTGTCCTTCCATCCAGGCCTGGCCTCTCCACGGGGCTGCAAGGCTAGGGGCCTCTGCCTTCCAGGCTGACAAACTTTGAGACAGACAGCTTTTGAAAACTTTTACCAGATTTTTGTTGCTGCTCCTTTCTACAGTTGAGACAGCTAAGAAGGGATTGTGTCATATCAGACAGCATGAGGTTTTCAGAATCTTCCTTCACTTGAACCACTGACCCTCTGTCCCTGACATGAGACCACCCACCTTCACGTGCCTTACCGTGAGTTCCTCTTACCAGGTTCTTGGCCCCTCACTCAGAAGCCACCTGTGACTAAAACCCTGCTTCCATTTCGTGATGACACTGACAGCTTTCAAGCCCCAGCCCATCGACACCCATCTGTACGAGTGGTAAGAAAGCCTGGTGCCTCCTCCCTTGGAGTCCTGGCAGGGCAAGGTGGGGTTGTTCAAACCACACAATCCCTGGCTGCGTGAGGGGCCTGCACATCAGCCCAGCCCAGGCAGCATAGCACCCCGAGCTGGGGTCCCTCCCTACTTTCTCAAGTTGTTGGCAGACCTGAGAGCCTGCCGTGCTCCCCCTAGGAAGCCGTACCGCATGGACGGTAAATTTCATGCTCTTTTCGTGCCTGTGTGGGTTGTCAGCTTGACATCTGAACCAAGGCGTGGATGGGGGGCCTTCATCCTGCCTCTGTGGTGACCTCCCACCTCTCCAGTCTGAGTCCTTTAAGGAGCACAACTCAGGTTTTCAACTCAACATCTTTATGCACGGGGGTTAGGAATCAGATTGTTTCCCTCTGTAAACTCTGGCTCTTTTACAAAAGCACACTAAAATTAAAATCATGCCTAGTTGCTGGATTGGAACAAGGCACGCTGTTAAACCGCATAATTATCAGCTTCCTGTGCTTTCAGTCCGTCATCTGTCAGTGCTGTAGTGTTGCAGTTGCTAGTTAATAAACTGACAGAACAAGCTGTTGTTGAGAAGACAGTCCACCACCTTTCCCTCTGTAAACTGCAACTGTTAAGTTTTAGTGGCAGTACATCTCTGCCCGTCTAATGGTAAAGACGTGGTCCCAGGAAAAGTCTGACGCAACACGGGAAAGGTCATGGAGTTTATCTCCTCTGGTGTTTGTGGGGCCATGGTGGGGAGAGGGGTGGGAAAGGGGACCAGGGGTGACCGCACAGTAGGCTCAGATCTGTGGTCCTGTCCGTCGGAATGCATCCTCTTCTCTGCCTCAGCTGCCCGGGCCTGGAGGAGCCACCTTGAACAGGGTCAAGGGGACACACCCTTATCTATCTCGGCCTGTTAAGGAATGTAGTTCTGAGACTAGTACAGAGTGAGGGAACCTGGAGTCGCAGTTCTGAAGGTCAGATGGCCTCAGTGTTGCCTAAGACAGGGAAACAGGCCCAGGGTCTCTTTGTTTGACCGCTTGCCACTCTGCCTTCAGGTAGAGTCCAGCAGTGTGAAGAAAGTACAACCAAAGACCGGTGGAACTCCACCACCTGGCAACTGTAGAAAGACGTGACCATCCTGAGCCTGAAGGAGCAAGAACTAAACACGTGAACACAGCAGGTAGAACAGATTTATTTCCGTGGTTCTGGAGCCCTGAAGTCTGAACTCAGTTTCACGGATCCAAAGTCAGGACACTAGCAAGCTCAGAGGAGAGACGGCCTCACCTGCTCCAGGTAGTTGTGAGACCTTGGCTTTGTGGCCGCCTCCTTCCAAACTGCCTCCTCGTCTGAGTCTCGTTGACTCTCCCTGTGCCTTCCACTAATGAGGATCCATGTGATTGCATTTAGGGTCCACCCGATAACCACATCATCTCCTCATCTCAAGACTTAAACACACCTGCAGAGTCCTGGCTTGATGTTTAAGGTCACACCCACAGTTCCAGGAGCTAGTATAGCCAGAGTTTCAGGAGAACACTACTGCGATCTCTTGTCTCCCACCCTGTGCAGCTGAAGGAGTTCAGAACGTGCCACCCTAAAATAAGTTTCTCTGAACTGTTGACGATTTTGAGTTAAAGTCATGAATAGGGCAGGTGAAGATCACTGTGATCTTCCTTCTCAGAGCAGTGAAATTGCAGTGCAAAAGATGTGTCCCCTAGGCTGGAAGGAAAGTGTCACTGTCATCGAGGGGGAGAAGCAGAGGCTGAGGGGAACCTGCACACAATTCTGTACAGTAACCTTAGCTTCCTGGTGATTCTCCAGCCCAAGCCCCTCTTCCTGGTCCATTTCCACAGTTTAGGACTCTGTCAACTCGGCACATAAACACTCAACTCTGCCTCTTGGGGTCTTTGTTTCCTTATGAGAACTCCTTATGCTGTGAGAAAACTTATATTAAATAAATTTGCATGTCTTATCTGTTGATTTGTCCTATGTCAGTTTAATTCTCAGGCCCCAAAAAGCCCTGAGAGGGTACCTACAGGTAAAGTGTGCCTCCTTTACGGAGTCTGTCGAGATCAACTGGTGTTCACAGG
This sequence comes from Sciurus carolinensis, assembly GCF_902686445.1. Lineage (NCBI taxonomy): Eukaryota > Metazoa > Chordata > Mammalia > Rodentia > Sciuridae > Sciurus > Sciurus carolinensis. Next base: position 130,914,747 of record NC_062219.1, read on the forward strand.
AGGTCACGGAGGCTCGTGGAGGGGCTAACAGGCGGGGACACTGCCGTGGGTGCTGTGACGAAACATGGCACTGGGCAGTCGGGCGCCTGTTGATCGTCTGCTGGGAGTGCGAGGCACAGGGAGCTGTTGACGGAGGTGGAGCTACAACGCATGAGGTGCTTCCCACACGGTGGGAAATGACACGCATGGACGTGGTGCTGGCGAGGAGGAAGACAATCAGGCTGATGCTGCTGGCCTTCTGGAAAGGACGCGCCTGCAGCCAAGGGGAGACAGCCCCAGAGCAGGCCGCCCGCTCCGCCTGTGTGGTGAACGCACAGAGCGGTGCAGGCGGGTCTTCTCGAGAGGGAGAGGCAAAGAGCTTCCTCTGGCTCAGACCAGACGGTTTCTGTGGGTCCATGCGCGAGTGTGTGCTGGGTGTACTGCACAAGTGACCCCCGTTGGAAGGCAAGGAGGGCAGGGCAGTACCCGCTGGGACCTGGCCTGAGGCCACACGCTCTCACTTCCGCTTTGTTCCTCAGAAGGGAGTCGGTAAGTCCGGGTCCCTTGAATTGGCTCCACCTCGTGGAAGCCGTATCAAGGAATCTGAGCGTCTTTCAAGCCACTGTTGAACTAACCTGCTGTTGTCGTGGGGACTGAATGAGACAAAACATGGGGCGTGCTTGGAACAGCGTCTGGTACACACACGCCGGTTTGGCCCAGGCAGCTGCTACTCCACGGCATCTGGGCTCGCCGGGCAGGTTCTCCCAGGTGGGGAAGCCCCTGGAATACGAAGACGGGAGAAGAGACCCTCCGTGGCTGCCAGACCTGGGAAGGAGTGTAACCGCTGCTCTTCCACCTCGAGGGCTCCCTGTATTGGGGTTTAAACAAAGGTTGAGTAAATATCTGCCTTTCCATTTATCGTGCGTCTCATGTTCTTATGGCAGGACTCTGAGGGTGGGGAGGCAAGGCCTAGCCCCAGTTTTTCAGAGAAAAACAGGCTCACGTCTCATTATGTAACGTCACAAAATTAGTTACTGGCTCCATGTAAGCTGTGTCCTGGGTTCTCTGGACTTGCTACTGTGAGACTTGGTACTTTAGTTCCACTTAACTAGCATGTGTTTCCCTCGACTGTCTCTTGAGTCAGGTTTTAGGGAAATGAGACCAATGCAGATTGACTTGGATGGGAATGGACACAGAGATTCAGCGGTGTCTGTGTCCCAGGCGGACCTGTCTTCACTGGGAGCAGATGATTTACAGATGAACCTTTGTTCATCTGTAAATCCAGAAGGTGGACCTTTGTGGGGAGCCATCCTTGTCCAGCAGAATCAGACGTGGCTGAGTCACGGGACTCAGAGGCCTGCCAGGAACTGGCAGCCATGAGAGACTGTTCCGGATTGCCGGGAGTAGGCAGGCCTGTGTGGGAGTGGTTTACTGTCTGGGGATGTGCTAGTTCCCTGAGCAAATGGCCCCCTACTCTACCCCATCCTGTTCATCACAGAAGAAGCCCTTCCCGGTCTGGCCCCTTGACCTGTGCGACTCTAGAATCAAGGAGGTGGCTACTGAGCCAGATCTGGTGTGGCCCGGTCCATCACGCCCCCGCCCATCTGAAAAGAGTGTTGGCTCTTGTGTGTCTGTTGGTAACGTTATTGGTGATTAATTGATTCATTGTTGGCACGCCGTTCAACAATGGCAGTTAACCCTTCCCTCATCCACACGGGACGTGACCGAAACCCCTGCAGACCTTCTTTGTAAGGAAGGAGAGTTCAGTAAACAGGTGGACAGTGACTTTTCATGTGGATTCTAGGTGCACCTGAGTAGGACCAGTCATTTCCCAGGACTTTTTCCAGAAGGGAACAGAGGTGAAATCAACTGCTCTGTTGCACAGAAGTGTGGAGGCGTGGGCTTTGGTGTCACCCTGGCTTGTAGGGCCTGCTGAGGATAAGAAAGGTGTTTCTGAGAGGCAGAGCCAGAAGACGGGGCAAAGCTGAGAGGTCACAGTGGACGAAGTCAGTGGTGGCAGCAAGGGCAAGAGACCTTCCTGAGGTGTCACCAACCATGTGTAGGTAAGGAAGAGAGAAGAGCTGCAGACGACCTCAGACTAAGCCCCGGTGTGCAGACGGCGAAGGCGTCACCCTTTCAGCATTTGGATGGGAAGTTCCCCAAGTGGCGCTGCACCAGATGCGTGAGGACGTTCGTCGTTGCTTGCCTCTTTCCTGGTCCCTGCGAGGGGCTGTGGCAGAGCAGTGGGGCAGAGCAGTGGCTGGGCCGGCGGAAGCACTGCTCCAGGCCTGCGCCAGCCGCGGTGCCGCCGGGGCAGAGACGAGGCGAGCCTGGGGCGCCACCACCTGTGGCCACACAGTGGCAGGCCAGACGGGAGGACATGGCTGCAGAAGCCCATCCCGCAGCACTGCAGCTCCGGAACCCAGCATGCAAGATCCGCTGACCACACCTGTTGGGCAGCTGCGACTGCAGTGAGTGGTGGGAAAATGGCGGTCGAGCAGACCAATGGGAGCTGGGACTCGAGTTAACCAGTGGGCTAACCTAAGAAGCGTGGTTTTGGACCAGTGGTGTTGACCCAGGTGCTATATAAACCCCTGGACTAGCTGTCTCTTCTCCTTTTCCACTGTCAGAGTTCTGTGCCTGTTTCTATTTGTCAATACACTTATCCTCCTCTGCAGATTTCGTTTTTCGAATTCAGGAGACAAGAACCCAGAGAGAAGGTGACGGTGAGCTGCTGAGGTCTGCTGTGACGCTGGAGGGCATGGCCCACCACTGAGAGCTGCAGCTGGTGCAGACCCACCTTCTAGCCAGCAGGAGGAAGAACTCGGGTTTACCATCACTGTGGCAGACCCCATCTACATTCATGGAGAGAGAGAGGGAAATATGTGAGGGTGTATGTGTGGAGGGTTTTTTCTTTTTAAATAACTGGCTCACAGGATTGTGGGGGCTAGCAAGACTGAAACCTGTAAAGGTTGGAAATTCAGATAAGAGTTGATTTTGCAATCTTGACTGCAAAATCTTGAGAGCAGGCCAGCAGGCTGGAAACTCAGGCAAATTTTCTGTTACAGTCATGAGGCAAAGCCTTGTACAACAAACCCGTTTTTGCTCTTAAGGCCTTCAGACTGACTGGGTGAGGCCCACCCACATGGAGGGTAAGTAACTTAAAGTCAACCAGTTGCACATTTTATAGTCACAACTATAAAATACCTTCAAGGAAACAGGTAAACTGGTGTTTGACCAAATAACTGGGCACTACAGTCTAGCCAAACCGACATAAAACTAATCACCACGAGCCGCACAGTATGTCACATACAGATGGCAATGATTTACCTAGCCAGTCCCACATGGGGAATCTTTAGGTTACTAGCAGTCTCCTGCTATTGCAAGTTACCCAGTGCATAACCTTGCACCTGTGTCATTTTAATATGTGCAAGCACATGAGTGAATACCAAGCAGAGGAGTTGCTAGTCCCCGGACCTGGGAATCTGTGAGTTCATCAGATACTGCCTCCACAGCGTTCCTCCCAGCCAGCAGCACACGAGGCCGGCTCCCCACAGCCTGGACAGGAACTTCTGCCTGATTGGTAAAGGTGGTATCTTTGTACTTTTGATTTTCCTTTTCCTAAGAATAGGTATAGTTGAGATTTTAGGTTGACAGGTCAGATTTTAGGGACTGGTCTATGTGGATGGTAAGGAGAATAGAGGAAATAAGTAGTGGTCTGAAAGGAGTGAAATCTGGCCACATAAGAGCCTCAGCATGGTGCCTATGTAGCATAAAGGTTTATGAGAGGCTTTTAAATAGAAACCCACTTCTCTAGACCTGTTTGAAGTGATGATCAAACGGCACCAGAAAAGGAGAGATAGAACAGAAAAGCACAAGATGGTACAGGAGGGAGGCAGAAGAAACGGTCACCTCTGGCGAAGCTGGGTTGGTTAGGAGCCTGGCAGTGGGTGTGAAAAGTGCGAGGACAGAAGTTTGTGGGTGGCAGCAGATGGCAGGCACCTTTTCAAGGCAGAGGAACTGGTGGAATAAGAAAACGGGGAGGACTAGATTCTCTAGTGGGAGGATGGAAAGCAGTACCACAGGCATGGGGTTCCTGCACCAGACCCGGGAAAGGGAGCACGTTTGCTGGACGACTCATCTACCTGGACACTGATTGTAAGAACATTTACTCTTCAGCACACCGATGTCACTCGGGATGAGCTGAGACCTGAGCCAGACTGCAGTCACGTGTGTAGGAGAGACTGCAAGACGAGTAGGCAGAGGCTGATGGGGCGTGAGGGCCAGATGGCGTGGCCTCTGCTGCGCCGCTCCCTCAGTGTGCTTGAGAGTGGTTGGTGACAGGGTCTTTGGACTCAGGGAGATAGGAAACCTGACTCTGACAAAGAAGCAGCGTCTGAAGAGAAAGAAAGGAGGGCTTCACCGTGGAGGCCGTCGGGGTGTTCTGGGAAGATTGAGGTATTCAGGCTCAGAGCTACCGTTGAAGAAAGTGAGAGGCTGAGCCCGGGCATGGGATCACTGGACCCGAGGGAGCTGGCAGGGGGTGAGCATTCACCTGGGCCGTGCCCAAGGGTGACAAGAACAGAGCAGGGAGGGGTTACCTGGCCTCTCTTCCAAGAATGCTGGTAAACAGTTTTTAAAATGTACTGCAGAAAATTTCAGACAGACACAAAATACAAAAGCATGGCAAACACCCACACATCTTTCACCAGCTTCAACAGTGCTCAATACCTGGGCCGATCTTGTTCAGCAACCCTATCCCAACTCCCCGCATTAATTTCTACCTGGATATTTTAAATTTTTTGTTATTTTTAATTTTTTTTTAGATATACATGACAGTAAAGCATGTTTTGACATATTACACACACATGGAGTTTTGTTCCACGGGGGCTTATGTAATGGGGGGTGAAGGGTGCAGTGTCAACCATACAGACACCGGGAGCCAGGTAAGAGCAGGCGAAAGCTGCTGACTCGTTTATTGTGGAAGCTGCTGCTGCTTTTATTGAGTACCTATCCAGTCAGTGCGTCAATCAGGCACATCACACCACTTGAAACCACCAATCATTTGAGGGTTTTGTATTTTGCACCAATGGGGATATATTACTCCACAATAGAGTATAACTTATTTTCGTTAAGATACCATTCTTTTGGTTGTACATGATGTGGAGTTTCACTGGTCTACCTAGAGTATTTTAAAGTAAGTTGCAGATATTATTTGACTTGTTAGTAAGTATGTATGTCTGAAGTAATAAGGACTTTTTCTTCCTTTTAAATGTACCACAAGGCCATTATCACAACTAATAAAGTTGACAATAATTTTAAAAAGCTGTTTCAAGAGTAGCAGCTTGAAACATTTGCTAGGGATTCCAAACATCAGCTCTGGTGTTTAGGAAGCTGGCCAAGAAATGCAGATACAGGACCAGGGTCAATAATTTGTTAGATGATGCCATTTAAAGTGGTATTGTAAAAGGATACTAATTAAATGGGGGACAGTGCAAGAGGAATGTACACAGTAAGCATCTATTAACCATGAACTAACCTTTCTGCCTAGGTAACATCACATAGACCTACCTCTCTCCACATAGTGACAAACAAAGTTTGGTGGTCCATTCTCAAATACAGTATTTAGCCTGGATTGGGACGTAAGTCCCGACTGTAGCCATTTTAACTACTGCCTTCCCTTTGCCCACCCCAATATTAAAATTGGCCAGTTGTGCAGACTGTACCCCTGAGCTCCTCCTACCAGTGCACGGCTAGCCAGGTTTGGCAGCACACCCGCCTGCAGGGTAGGTGCCTTGCCAAGCCACTTCTGCGAGTGTGTTTACAGGCTCCTTGCAGCACCCTGGCTGCTTGACAGGGCGCGCTTGACATGGGGCTGCATGTGTTATCCAAGGATCGTGGGGACTCCCTCCACTGCCTCGTTTGACAGCCTCGAAATGGGGGAGGAAATGCAATCTCTGAAACAACGGATCCCAAATCAAAAGCAGGTCAGCACCGGGAGGAAAGAGCCCAAGCAAGCACCATGGCAAGCAGGTAACACCTGCATGAACCCAGGGAGGGCAGTCTGTTCTCAGAAAGAAGTACTTCCTTCATGGTCAGGAATCCTTCATGGGTGCAACTGAGGCAGGAGTGCAAGAACACCCCCCCAAAAAAGCAGGGGGGACTCTATTCAGAAACACGAGACCACATGCAGGAAAGTGGGATGAGCTGTGTGCAAGTGTCCCCAGCAAAGCAGATGGAGCAGCCAGGGGCCCGGGGTGCAGAAACCTTCAGTAAGGGGAGGGGGCTAGGTGAGTGCACAGGAGGAAACCGAATTATAAGAACCTCCAAAAAACGGGAGGAAGAATTCTAGGCCTGCGGGACAGGAGGGCAATGGAAGGATCCCATGAGTCTTCTTTTCCGTTGCAGAGCCCTCAGCAGGGAAAGTAAACAGTGGCAATGGAGGGGGTAAACCGTGGAGTGGCCGCCCAGCCTTTGATTCCAGGGTCCACCACGGCGGACAGACTATTCCTAATGTTCCCAACTGCACATGCCCTTTCTGTGTCTGGGTCATCCTGTGGCTCTATTTTAACTTTTACATTATTGATAAAAGTTAAAATCTTGGAAATTACTACCTACACATTTTTCTAGGTGGCCAGTCTATAAAGAAAATATTAGTTTCTATAAAATGTTTAACATGCAATGTCCATTGCTTTTAAGCATTTTTCTTTGGCAGGAATTACTGATTTAAAGTGTTAACTAGATTCATCTAATGCCTTTGTTTTCATGAATAAACTGAGTTGAAAATAGGTAAATTATATTTAACATAAAGGGGATAAACATTTATGAATGTGTTTGTTAGAGGAGATGTCTGATTAATTTGCAAAGTTAAAATACTGAAACATCAACTGCCAAGTTTAAATTTAAGTGCTCTTGACTTCTTAAATTCCATAAGTAACATATATTTGGGCCCACCAAATACGTTTTTATGTTTGTAAATGGAAAAACAGTCTTAAGGTGGTTTTACTTCTGGGCCTAAACTAAAAGCAGGGTTGCCAAGAGTTAAAATTCTAATACATGTAATTCTATCTGCAAGGAATACAAAAAGTTTCAGCTATGTTTTGGTGAAATACTGTAAAAATAGTAAAATAGTTCATCTTATTAAAAAGGAGTTATTTGTCTAAATTCATAAATTTATCTAATTACAGAATGTAAATTTAAGAGTCAACAACTGGAAGGAAGATATAAAAAGTTATAGTTATGAAAGTTTCTGGATGAGAAGGTATTTTGCGTGATAAAGTAATATTTTTGTGCTAAAGTCCAAGATGAAAGAGAGGACACAACTAAGGATGTAAACAAGTTGTTGACTAAGTAACTTGCAGGTTTGTGGAAGGTAAATCTCAAAAAGTTTGTGTGTGTGATTAAATTGGTTATAATTAGTACAGTCAGGAAAAATTATTTAAAGGATTTTCTAAGGTCAAATTGTAATTCATTGACATGAAACAAAGTCTAAAGCACTGATCTGTTCCTGTCTATCAAAATAATTTGTTAGGTTTTGTTACATAGAGGAAACTAAATCTTAAAAGAATTAAGGTTTATGGCTTTTTTTTTTTTTTTTTTTTTTTGTATCACAAATTAACCCAATGGCACTTTTAACCACTGACCCTCATCCCCAGCCCTTTTTATACTTTATACAGGATCTCCCTAAGTTGCTTAGGGTCTCACTGTTGTCGAGGCTGATTTTGAGATTGCAATCCTCCTGCCTTCACCTCCCACGTCGCTGGGATTACAGGCACCATCATACCTGGTGGATTTTTGTCTTTTAAATGATAACTTTATAACTGGTTAAATAAATAAATGTTATTTTAGGTTATTACAATATAGTTGACACCCTGAGAGCTTAGGAGAACACTTTACCAAGGTGGTGTTCTCTAAAGTTGCCCTGGAGTGGCTATCTCTTTTAGACCTATATAAAAGTAACAAATTCAAGTGGAGATTTATTGATGTCATTTAATGTTTTGTAAGTGGATACATAGAATTTTTTTGTTTTTACACTGGGATAGAAATTTAAATATATTCTTGGAAGATAATAAGGAGAGCCTAATTCGTTTAAAGGTTGACCATGTGGAACATGGAAGAATTTTGCCAATTATTTTTCCATAAAAAAAGTTAGGCACTCTCTTAGCTTCTGTCTTGATTCATGTTTCTGATGTAATATTTAGAGTGTTAAGTGATATTCATTTGAGCTCAGGAAACAATATATGAGAACTGTGTAAAATGATATTCAAGAAAAAAGCAAAGATCAACCTCAGAAATAAAACACTTTACCTAAGTTTAGCCAAGAGCCTCACCTCAACTGAAAAACGCTTGCCTCTCACCATACTTCATGTTAGGATGGCTCCAAAGAAAACTGAACTTAAGCTCTTTGAAGTTATATTCAAAAGATAATTTGTTATAAAAATTACTGTGTTCTCAAAATAAATAAGGACTATGATACAAAACTAAGTAAAAGTCTGGGCAAATTATAAAAGGTATGTGAAGTTGTAAGAGTTTTTAAAGATAGTAAAATTTGTAAAGGATCTCATATATGATTTAGTTGATAAATTTATTTGTGGAGGCAAAACAGATACCAAAGATATATTAGTGTTATTATAGAGACCGTTTCTTGGTTCAAAGCTGCTATACAAACTGAATATGTTTCTTGTCTCATTAACTTCATTTTGTATTCTTTCTAGAACTTTATAACATTTGTTAATGTTTTGAAGAAGTACTCCTAACAAAACAACCTGAGTTAATTCGAGACAATAAGCCATCACCTATAGGACAGAAGAGGATATAAGGCTGACTTCCAGTATTAATGCTAACCCCAGTTAAATGGAAGGGGTAACTATAAAATTATAGACATTAAAGTTACTGGTGAAACTGACCTGCTGGATGATTAAAACCAAAACGTGGAGACCAAAGTCAAAGAAGTAAAACGGCCAAGGAAAGAGCAGCAAGAATTTTGGCACTTGCCCCCCCAAGGTCAGGCAGGACATGGGACAGGATCCCCCTCTAAGAGCCCTGCAACTTCAGTGAGTAACCGAACCTTCCCACTAGGAAAATGGAGAAGACCCTAGAGAACAGGGAGCCAACCAGTGCACATTCTGCAGAGGAGGGTCATTGGAGAGGGAAATGTCCCTAATGCTGCCAAGAAAGCCACATGTGGTCAGCAAGACCCGGCCTATTCTGGCAGTTGGCACAACTGATAGAGAAAAGCTAAAGGAGCCAAGAGGCTTCCCACAAGTTCCCAAGGCTGTTCCCTGACAAATCACAGCTGACCCGTAACAGCAGATAAGGACAAGGTTGATTTTGACCAACTTGGCCATAAACAACTGGTAGGAGAGTATAACCAAAACACAGCCACACATGGACTTTTAAAAGCTAAGACAATGGTTCTACCACTTGAGATGTATATTTGTGTCAGTCCTGAAAGTAAATAAAACTGGGAGGTTATAAAGGAAGGATTTTTATACAGGAGTATAAAACTGATAACTGTCACAAAAAGGTCTTTTGGAGTCACAAGCTTGTTCTGAGTCAAATCGAGACCTATTTGTGTTTCTTTTATTCTTCTTCTGCCATGATTATTATGAACTGCGTTCAGACCCCTCTTCTGCGTCACAATTCATCACACCTAGCCTGGCGACTTGATTTTAATCAAGACCTGGAAAGCAGACAAGCTTCAAGCGAGTTGGAAAGGACTTACCAAGTGCTTCTAATTACTATTCAAAGTGCTAAAAAGGGGAGAACCCATTACCATGTGCAATTGTCACCACAAAGAGTTTACTATATCTAGGATGTCAAAGTGTACAAAAACAAAATGGAAATGAGACCAAATGGTATAAAAAGAAAAGGGCGGAGACTGCGAAACAGCCCGTCGTTATCAAAACACAGCGTTCAGCCCTAACTGGGATGGAAGATCTGATTGCAGCTGTTGCTAACTAGATCCCGCCCCGATTTTAAAGATAGCCCATAACATGACCCATTCCTCCTACCAGGCAATGGGCAGAGCTGCTGTTTTAGGGACTAGGCGAGGACCCCTGCAGGGTGTTTGGTCAGGTAGGTCTCACCCGGCATCCTTCTCCATAGGTTTACCATACCGGGCTACTTCCACCAAAAATTGATCTCTGCAGCACCGGTATTCTAACAGTGTGCAGCACACTGAGTGTGTACAAATCATCAGGAGGGACAGGGGACCAGAGCGCACCACGGGAGGCCAGTGACTGACCCAGGACCAGGTATTCTAACAGTGTGCAGCACACTGAGTGTGTACAAATCATCAGGAGAGACAGGGGACCAGAGCGCACCACGGGAGGCCAGTGACTGACCATGAGCTTCCTGCAGCCCGCAGTCGGGCGGGGAAGGAAAGGGCCTGCGCTCTGCCTCCCGCCTGAGGGCGCACAAAGGAGAACCACGGACAACCGCAGAGCTCAGGATCTCGGTAGCATCTTCCAGCGCCCACCCGCGGAGCTCCCGGGCCCTGGGCGCCTAGCTGTCGGCCGGAAGCCGGCCATACTTCCGGGAGGGACGCCACGCGCCGCGTCGTAGGCGCTGGGACTTCGGGACTGGTGGTCGTGGAAGCGGCTGTGGCGGTGCCGCCTCGGGTTCCTGGAGTGGCGGCTCGGTTGAGGACGAGCCGCGCGCCTGCCCGGGCGCGTCCTGCGGTGTCCCCTCCCCGGGCCGCGCTCCGCGGGGCGCCCACGCGTGTCCCCATCCCGGTCCCCCTCGTGTGCCTGGGAGGACTGCGGGGTGCCGCGCTCGCCTGCCGCGGGGCACGGGCTTCTCTCCGCCCGCAGGACCGGAGGGGGCGTGTTGCCCGGCGCTGCGCCGCGCAGCATCCCGGTTCCCCCTCCCGGTGGACAGGCCCGAGCGCAGCCCCCGCGTCCGGCCTGGGTGGACCGCAGGCCGGAGTGCCGAAACAGGAGTCCCCCAGGAAAGCAAGCCTGACCTAGGGCCTTTCAGGCTGGTGCTTGGGCGGGAGCAGGAGAGACCTGGGGAGCCTCTAAAACTGCCGGGAAGGAGCCATTTATGAACGCGATCGAGGGCTCGGTGCTGTTTCAGAGGCCTACGGAAAGATGGATTCGTGGCTGGAAAAAGCAAAGTCGGTCCCCAAGAGAGAAAAGCAGAAAACATCTCCGAAGGGTCTTTAAACAAGGGACAACGAAAAGAAGCCCTCCTCTTGCTTCAGGGGGGGTGAAGGGAAATGTGTGGAGCCTCAAACTCAAGTGCGTCCAGGCAGAGTTGGCAAATTGCTTAGCGTGTCTCCCGTGGCGCTTAAGGAACCTCAGTCCGCGTTCTTGCTGCAGCAGCTTCGGAAGCAGACTGTAATGAGAAAGAAGAAAGGGTGGGTTCTCGTGACCATAACTCAGAATCCAGAACAGAAACCAACTGGCACTCACACCTGTATTATGCAGTCCAGGATGATACATAGCTTTAGTAATGAGAACTCTGTTTCCACAGTGTTATAAACGACGGTGATGACTGGATAAAACGCCTCAGATCCATTATCCACTGCATAAGTTAGGATTTGACCTAGCATCCCAGTTGCCAAGCATGAGTCCCTTGGCAAGTAGTTTCTAAGTTGCCGACCTTTGGGATTTAACTTCTAGGTAAAAGGGAATGCCTGTGGTGTTTTCATTTTGGTGTGGCAGTGACTGACTGGGAGAAGTTCATTCATTTATTCGGATCAACTGTTGCATGCCAAGCCCTGTATTGGGAGCTAGTGGTACAAAGGTGGACAAAAATGACAACATATCTTCATGTTTGGTTTCGTTAGAAAGAAAGACATGTCAAGCACAAGGCCCTGGGTTCAATCCCCAGAACTGCAAAAAAAGAGAAAGAAAAGGAAGGAAGGAAGGAAGGGAGGGAGGGAGGGAGGGATGGAGGGAGGGAGGGAGGAAGACATGAGCATAAGCTAGACATTATGAAGGAGACTGTGACCTAGTCTGGGAGTCACAGATACCATGGCCAAGGAAATGACATTTGAACTCAGAGCTCATGGATGGAAAAGTAAATCTATATTTATTGTATTTATAAACAAATTCATATGTATCATAATTTCATCTTTTCTTGATGCTCTGGCACTGGAGGCCTTGTGGAGAGTGACTCCCATTGTCCCTCTGGGACTGCTCCCTCCCAAGGACTGCTAAACTGTGAAAGGGGCCACCAGAGTAGGTCTTCATATACAAACTACTGTAGAGCACAGGATCCCCCTTCCCACCTCCTCTCTGGCTTTTGCACTCAGCCCTCTTCCCTTGTCCTAATCACACCAGGGCCAGGGCCAGCAGCCTGAAGAAGTTATTCATACTGGCCAAGTCTGAGGTCGCTTATGCTGCCGAGCCTGTTCTTTCCCGTATGACCTACAACACAGGGTGCTACCCATGTTTTCCTCCCACTCCTGTTGCCTCCTGACCAACTCCAGTGCTTCTCTGGGTAGTCCTGCATGGCATGGCACATTAAGCCTCTTCTTGTAAATTTTAACAAACTACCTTTTCAAAGACAGTTGCCATCTGATCTGTTGGCCTCACCATATCTAAATAATAATGAAGTCTTCATCTTAAAATGTAAGAAAACATGGAAGGCTTCTTCAGGCAGAGGGTCTGAAACAGGTCCGTGGCATCTCTCAAGGGTCATGAGAAGGCTAGGTTGGCAGGAGTGCAGGGTCTGGAGGATGGGCGAGGAGGCTGAAGCGCTGACAAGGTGCGTGAGCCTGTTTCTGTGACATACCGGAGAGAAATCAACTGAAAAGAGGAAGGATGTATTTTGGCTTGCAGTTTCTGGGATTTGAGCCCACGGTTGCTTGGAGCATCTGGTGGAAGAGGTCTGTTCACCTTACGGCTGCAGGGAAGCAAAGATGGTGTCAGGAAGGGGCCGAGTCCCCATACCCACTTCAAAGGGAAACTCCCACTGACTCACTGCCAACTCTGCCTCACCTGCTGAAGGTCCCACCACTTGTGGATAGTGCCACAGACTGGCCACCAGACCATTAGCATGTGGACCTTTCAGGGACATGTAGGAGTCAAACCCCAACATGAAGACCTCTACGGACCTTATAGCCCATGTTGAGGGTGTTGATTTTTATTCAGACTGAGAACTGACTTTAGTTTCAATCCTGAAAGGAGAGAGGATAAGAGAGGAGGATGTGGTTCATCTCTGGTGAGGAGAAGATGGGCATTTCCACTTGGTGAGTAGGGGTTCTCAGGCAGGGCATTCTCTTCTTCATTATCTTCTCCCCTATTTTTGCTTCATTGGCACTCTTCCTTCCGTCAGCTGGAACAGAGCAGTAAGTGGCTGCCATTCCCTTGCCAGCTGAGACCCGAGTGAAATTGGATTTCTGCTCTTTCCTGAATGCCATCTGGATGTCACAGTGGGAAAAGTGTTCTGCTCCTTTTCCTGAATCATCTTGCTTCATACACCTTACCCAAGGACAGGACTTCTCAAGGTAGACTGGAGGTGCTGGTGAGACAGGAGTCAAGGGTAATGGCTAGATTTCAAGCCTGAAGGAATGGCTGCACCATTAACAGATCAGGGGAATCAGGAGGAGATCTGGCTTTTTCATGGGAGGAATCTAGGCTCATACAAGGCAAAAGTTTTGAGGGCAATGGGAAGAGGATAACATAGAGGAAGGTTATGGTCTCCAATTTGGAGGTTTTTAATTTGCTTGGTTGGTTTGGTACCAGGGATTCAACCCAAGTGCTCAGACCTCCCATATGCATCCTTTCCCAGCCTTTCTAATGGAGTCATGCTCACACTGATGTCTACATTATGACTATGTAAATATCATTCCCAGCAGAGCCACATTGCATACTGTAATTAATTTTCTTTTCCTTTACATATTTTTGTTTTTCCTGGAGGCAGTTATTACTTATTTTTGCTTGCTTAGTATCGTATATGCCAATTCTAAAACTCACCAATGAATTCATAAAACCCATGGTGGAACACATCAGGTAATATATCATTTCAACTTTTTTCCTTGGTGAAATCCTCTTGTAATGTCATTTTCTGGCTTGAATTCTAGTAATGTTGACTTCATAGGACAAGTTAGGAAGCATTCTCTCTTTCTCTGCCTTCTAAAAGAAATCAGAGAACTGATATAACTACATCCTAAAATGTTTGGTAGAACACATCTAGACCTGGTGCTTTCTGCTTTGGAATTGTTAATTATTGGTTCAGTTTCTGTGATTGATTTATTGACTCAAAGAATCAGCTTTTGGTTTCATTGATTTTCCGTTTATTTCCTGTTTTTAATCTCTAATTTAAAAAAAAGTTCACTTTGGATTTAATTTGTTCTTCTTTTTCTACTTTCCTAAGGAGAAAGCTTAGATAATTGATTTTAGAACATCATCCTTTTCCAGTGTGTACATTCAATGTTATAAACATACCTCTAAGCACTGCTTTTGCTGTTACACAAATTCTGATAAGTTGTTTTTTTATTTAGTTTAAAATATTTTTAAAATTTCTTTTGAGATTCCTTTTTGGATCCATATGTTATTTAGAAGTTTGTTGTTTAATCCTCAAGTATTTGGGGACTTTCTTTTATGTTTCTGTTTATTGATTTCTGGTTTAATTTCCTTGTGGTCACAGATACTATATGATTTCTACTTTCTTTTAAAGTATTAAGATGTAGTTTATGACCCAGAATGTGGTCTGTGTTGGTGAGTGTCTCATGTGAGCTTGAGAAGAATGTATATTCTGCTGCTGTTGGATGAAGCAGGTGACTATTATGTCCAGGTGCTTGATGATGTTGTGTTCAATTTAGTTTTTTTTCATCTTCTGTGTGCTGGATCTGTTCATCTTTGATACAGTGTGGCTTTTTAAAAAATTTTTTTTAGTTGTACATGGCCACAACACCTTCATTTTATTAATTTTTGTATGGTGCTCAGGATGGAACCCAGTGCCTCACACATGCTAGGCAAGTGCTCTACCACTGAGCCACAATCACAGTCCCGGTACAGTGTTTTTGAAGTCTCCAAATACAATAGTGGATTCATTTTCTTTTGTAGTTCTGTCAGTTTTTGCCTTGTAAATTGAGATGCTGTTTTCGGTGCATACCTGTTACTTATAAATGTAGTGACATCCACTTATCATACACCCTTTATTCAGCACCAGTGAATTTATTCCAGGGAGAAACCTATAAATGCAAAGAGTGTAAGAACTTTTTCAGCCAAAGAATGCTTCTTATTCTGTATAAGAAAATACAAACTAAAGATGAACTCTACAAATATAACAAATTTGGGTCTGACTTTGTGATGAGAGACTTCTTATTCAGCATCAGAATGTTCATAATGGAGAAAAGCTGTGAGTGTCTGTCTGAGGGGATGCCTCTGGGTGCTGGTCAGACTTTGATGGGCATCCATATGGTGGGAGGACACCATATCGGGGGACATGGGAAAAACTGGCTGTTGCCCACCTCTTGCATGAAATGAAAGAGTTCGTACTGGAGAGAAGCCTGCTGGTGTGTTGAGCACAGACGGCGCCTTGGTGACTGCTCCACATTCAAAACAAGAGAACTCATGGGGGAGAAACGCCTTACACACGTAGTAAGTGGAGAAGAGGCTTCCACTACAGCCCGTCCCTTTCTCGTCAAAGAATCCATGATACAGAGGTATCAGGATAACTCATACTGGAGTTGCTGAGCGAAGGTGCTGGCCAAAACTAAACTGAGCGAGGACTCCTGCTAGGGAGGCCCTGTAAACGCTGAAGAAGGAGAAGGCGGTGGCTGGCCACACATCTTCCGCTCCCCTGTTGCTTTCAGACTTGTGCAGAAGGTCAAGGTGCAGACTGCAAGGGAGGCTGCAGGTGAGGACGCTGTGTCTTCTTATTCAGCCATTAGCTTAACTAATGCTCCACAAACGACCTTGAAACTGCCTGGGTGTGCTGCTGATTAAAGCCAAGAATGTGCATGCTTCCGTCTGGAGGCCTCGGCAGTGGTGCGGCACGCGCAAGCCCACAGACCTGGAGCAGCCGTGGTGAAAGCAAAGCTGCAGCCACTTCACGCACACTGAGCGGCATCCGCGCCCCTCGCCCGTGTCTCCAGCAAGAAGTCAGTGGGCTGTTGGAAACAGAGGAGCCAGGGCCTTGCCTGGCCGCACAGGAGCGGGCCAGGGGCTGCAAGGGTGGCTGTGCACAGGAGGGTCACCTAGACTTGTTACCCCTCTCGTGCCCCCAGCCACACCAGGAGCCCCTGCATTTCTCCTTAAACAGCCTGCGCCAGCTTTCCTGCTGGACTTCCTCCTGGGAACCCCAAGCACATGCAGGTGCTGACTCTTTAAAGGGGCAGGCTAACTCAAGAGAGATGCCCAACCTGCTTTATAGCAGCGTTCCTGACCAGCTGCCGGGTGCTGGCTCTGCATGGAGGTTCAGGAGGGAAACTTCTTACTGCTCCCTGCACACGTGTGCCCCTGGGTACCCCACGTCCTTCCTGTGTGTCTGCATCTGGATGGTTAGGTTTGGATCTGGTCCTCATGGGTGCTTCAAAGAGACTGTGTGGGGGGAGCCCTGCAAGCACTTTCTTAGAGTAGCACAAATGGACCAAGGCGGGTTTCTTCTTCCGTCCGTCCACTGCTATTTCCCGATACCTTTAACATCCAGCCTCTCACCTAGTTTCTGGCCATCTCTCATTCCCAAGCCATCCTGTCCCCTCTCCAGATTACGCTCCCCAATCAAACTCAGCCTAACTCCCACAATGGAAGATGTCCCATAATCCCCTCATCACCCAAAGCATGAACAGGCTAGGACTCCAGGCTCCTGCTAGCTGGCTGTGTGATTCCAAATTACCTGTCTCACCTCTAACTTGACTGCATCCCCTGCCTTAGGGAGTGCGGTTCATCTGCTAGAACAACTGAGCATTTCCCACTTGTAGGCCTCTTCTTTTCTAAATCTTGCCAGGGTCCAGCGCTGAAATCAGCAGAACTGAGGCTAAATCCTGGTCCCTGGGTAAGTGATTCAACATCTATCTTGAGTGTCTTCATCCCATAATATGGCAAACTAAATGAAGTATGTGTGAAGCTTTTCTTCTGGCACCGAGGAAGCAATGACCTAACGTCCTCTATGTCCTGCCCCTCCTAACTCCACCCCATCCCAAGAACAGTCTTCATGCCTGCCTTTCTGGACCTTTTACTGGGAACCTAATGTTTGTTCACCGGAGAATCTACTCTGTGTTGTTATGTTATACTGATTATGTATATTGAGGTGTATTGTTATGTTACCAAGGACATTGTAGAATTACATGAGGCCAGTGGAGAAATTTACCCTAACTCTAAATTAAGCTTTAGAAAAGCTATTTTTCTTTTTTTTTTTTTTAATATTGACTTTTTTTCTTCCAAATACAGGCTAAGCAAATGACCCTCTCACTTTGGTTGCCAGATGCTGAGTTTGCATCCCAACCTGCGTAACTTGTGGCATGCCGTAAACTGTCCTGATTTGGGCATTCTCTCCTTCCTCCAATGCTGTATGTCTGTGGTTTTGGCTTTCTGTTTTTTTTTGTATCTCGAATCACATTTGACAAATGATGCAGTTAAAATAAAACAGATGGCTACTGCCTATTATGACAGCTCAAAGAAATGCATTCTAGTTTTTTATTTCTGCTGATGAAAGCTGCAGACCCTGCAGGAGATTAAATAAAAGGCCACAGTAGATGTGGACTCACATCAGCCAGCCTTCACTGAGCACCAGTTAGGTCACTTGACCTGACGTGGAAAGCCCAGAGGCCAGCATCCCAGGAGCTCTAAAGGGTCAGTCCGAAGACTTAGCTGTGTATTCAAGACAGGGTGACAAAGGCCAAGACACCTATGAAAGACCCTCTCCATCAAAGACTGAAGTGACTGCAGTGTTAAATCAAACCTCCTGTTTTCATTAAAACTAGAGTCCAAACTGCACTGTTTGTATTAGGTGGGGCTTAAAAGAGACGGAGACCATCTCCAACTTCGAACAGCTTATGGGAAAAGGCACTCGAGCCCCCAGGTATGCCTGTGGTCCCAGTGCTCTCCAGGTGGGAAAACTACTTGAGCCAGGAGTTCAAGGCCAGCCTGGGCAATAGAGATACTGCCTCACAAATAAAACAAAACAAAAACAGAAAAGAAAAGGCGATCTGAAAGAACCAGAAAACAGAATAAAGCAATGTAGGAGAGTAAAGACCCTCACTGCCAGGGATTTCTAAGGTGAGGGGAGAAAGTCCAGGAAGGAAACAGGATGTGAATGGGCCTTTGTGTAGGATTTCTGGAGACACAGAGAAGAAAGTGGGACATATAAAAGGTGCCAGGGATTACCATGAAGACAGGTGTGAAAAGAAAGTATAAAGAGGGGACAAAGGATGGGTCTGCCCGCATGTCCTGCCTTCGTTTGGGGAACTAATGGGAAGTGCATAAACAGACCCAATCGTGAAAGGCCCTGTAAAGGTGTCTGGAAATTTTCTTGGGGATACTGCAAAGCTGTGGACTGATTTTGAGTGAAGTGGTACTTTAATAAGGCAGCCAAGTCCAGTCAGCAAGAAAGGGCAGCAGTGACGTGTTTACCTAATAATACAGGCCAAGACACAGAGACCTGGGCCAGCAGTAGGAACAGAGAGGAAATCAGTTACTAAGCTCTTTCACCTAAAGTCTAGCAGACTGATCATAGGGAATAACAAAGACTTGCTAAGCAAGTTACAGGCATTCAGTGTCAGCTCAGTACATCTTGATGTTTTATATGAATTGAAAACAAATTTTCTGTCTTTAAGAAACTTATTGTGTTCAATTACTTCAAGTATGTAACCCAATAAAATGAGTTATTCTGGCCTCATCCTTGCCCCAAATCATAGAGGTGATCATTGCTGCTCAGAGAAATACCCTGAGGTAGGCAGGGTGTGGTTCAGCACAGAATATTGGATCTTAAAATATGTCCAAGTTTTAAGACAGAAAAGTGGCCCAAAGTGCCAGTTTTGCAAATGTCAAATAGGAGGAGAACTGAGAAGTAGGTCCTGGGTTAACCGTGAGGGATCAGCTTTACAAGACTGGAAAAAGTCAGAGCCAGAGGCTCTAAGTTTCATGAAGTCTGGAAACAAAAGAAAAGGTCTTAAAACTAGGGCAGAAACTGAAAGCCTTTTCCCCCCAAGATAGTGGAGGAACTAAATGCCTCCATGATTTTTTGGATGTTCTTGGTAAGTATTTACTCAAAGGAAATTGGGATTAGTCAGGCACATTAGTAAAACTATGGATCCAATGTTTCAGAGAAAATGCTATGGTGAAAAGGCAAGGGAGGGAGACAAGAAAAATGTGTTCTGAATCTGGCTCAATACCACCCCCAAGCTGGTGGGAAGGTTTGGTCCTGCTGTGAAACCAGTTCCTTCTTTCTCTACTGCGGCCAGCAAGTGTGAACACACACACACACAGTTCTATGTGCAGTGCTGATGTGGTTGGGAAACACGATTCGAGCCCCATGGGAAATCAAGGTGAGAAATGGCAAGGTGCTGGTAGCTGTGTGTGCTAAGGTTGGAGCCTTCAGGGTGTAAGACTGAGCGTGTCGGCTTCCTGAGGCCATCCCTTTGTTTTACTGACCACTCACTTGAGCACGTGGAGATGGAAGAAGAGAAAGGGGTGGAGGAAAGCTTGAAGTTAGTCAGTTCAAGCGTGTGTACACGTGCGTTCTCTGCGGCAGTGCACGCAGGTGCCTTGTGTGAGCCGGTACAGGCTTAGCGTTGCTCCTCAGCGTGAAGTTGCTGGTGTCTGATGAGAGCTGAGCTCTGACTGAGGCCTTCACACAGGCACTGCATGCGTGTGGCTTCTCCCGTGTGAGTTCTCTGGTGAGTCTCCAGGGAGGCGCTGCGACTGAAGCCCTTTCCACACTCCCTGCACACAGGAGGCTTCTCCCCAGTGTGGGTCCTCTGGTGCTCAGTAAGGCAGGGGCTACGACTGACCTTCCCACTGTGACTGCACTCATAGGATTCTCCCCTGTGTCCTCCAGTGTTTGGTGAGAGAGGAGATCCGGCTGGGATTCTCCCCAGTGTCTGCACGGGTGCTGGATTAGGGCTGACCCTCACTGAAGGCTTTCCCACATGCACGGCACTCACACGGCTTCACCTGATGAGACTAAGACGTGCTCGGCTGAAGGCCGTCCGCACTCGCTGCACTCGTGGGTTTTTCCCCAGTGTGGACCTCTGATGAGACTAAGAGTGTGCTCGCCCGAAGGCTGTCCGCACTCGCTGCACTCGTGGGTTTTTCCCCAGTGTGGACCTCTGATGAGACTGAGTGTTCTCGCCCGAAGGCTGTCCGCACTCGCTGCACTCACAGAGGAGAGCTCTTTGGTGTCTGTGAGGAGTGCGCTTCCACCAATCGTCCTGCCACATGGAGGCATCCAGAAGGCGTTTCCCTGTCGGGAGGGCTGCAGTGAGCCACGAGGCCTGACTGGTGTCCAGAGGACTCGCCACATGCACGGCCTTTACAGGGTCTTTTGTGGGAGGAGTTTTTGGTGTTTGATTAAGCTGGCCTCTTTGAAGTGCTCCCTGGATATAGGGTATTTGTCTCCCTTGGAATTCCTATTGTGCCTTTGTCTGAAGTCAGTGGGCTCAGGGTGTCCCTCCCCAGTAACAGTGTCCTCCACTGCCACTGCCACTTGCTTCGTTGTTCTTTTATCAAAAGAGAATTTTTTCTCTGCAGGACATTTTACCTGCCTGGATGCCTGGCTCTGGCTCTTACAGCCTTCTTTGCTTCTAGGACCCTGGGCACCATTCCTCTGAGATGTTCCACTGCTGCTCCTGAAAACTCTAGTTCTTCAGAAACAGACTGATTGCTGTTGATACCTTGGTTCAGTTCAAATCTCTGTCTGAAAGACATTTAAAGTACAGATGTCACCTGTGTCTAGCGTGGATCACAGGGAAAATAAACCATCAGGGAAAACCGCAACTAATTTGTAATCCATGCAGACTAACAACTCTATATGAGGAGAAAGCAAAAAGAGGTAATGGAAGAGAAGTGACAACAGTCAGAAGAGGTGAGAGGCAGAATTTATGCAGTGGATGCAGTGAGCACAGAGACATCAAGATATATGGGCAGAGGGACTGACTAAGATGCTAAGCCAGAAAAAAAAAAAGGAAATGTGCACATACCAGCCAGTGAGCAGAGACTGCTGGTAAAATGCCTTACTGTGGCTGGTCACAGGGCAGGACCAGGGCGGGGTGAAGAAGAGAGGAGACTCAAGTTCAGAGAGAAGCGCGAAGGAGCGAGGGTGCCATCAGAATTGAACAGCTGTCTTCCTGGCCCTGAAAGAGGATGATGCCAGTTCAGAAATGCCACCTTCCCCACTCCAACTACCACAGGTGTTCTAAAGAAGGCCACAGCCAGAGACTGCCGGGAGCTCGCCAGCACCCCATCTCAGCCAAGATGCTCATCAGAGAAGTTAAGAAAACAGCTGAGGCAACTTGCCTAGAACACACAGCAAATCACTGCAAGGGCCTGGGCAGAACCTGCTCCTGAATTCCAGATGGGTGATCTTCTGTGAGCCCACTCACCTGTCCAGGTGTTCTGGACATTCTGCTCTTCAGCTGCCTCTAGACCCCACGTCTATACTGGCTGGACCCGGGCAGTCGGGTCCAGTTCTCCTGCTGGGATCCTGCTGCCGGGAAATGATCTAGCACAAGGCTGTGGGTTCTGGAGACACCACTCTTCAGAACTCGATCGCAATCCTTGATCTACAGGGAAGGGAGGTGTACTTTCATAGAGGCTGTGAAAGAGAAGCTTGTGTGTCTGACAGCAGCTAAAATTTCCAACAGACAGGAGACACACACATACTCCTGAGTCAGTCATGGGGTTTGTCACTCTGGATACCTGGGCCTTGCCTCAGACCTAGTAAACCTGTTGGCCCTAGCATTTGTATTTTAGTACAATTCTTGGCTCCAGAATCTTTCTGTTGGGAAAATGGGCAGATCTGAAGATTTTCTTGCACATCTGGACTCTTGAGATTTCCCCATTAAAACTTACTGTCTAACCCATTCTCTTGTGAATTCATCTGGAGTTCTTGCATGTGACAGGAGTCCATGGACTATAAACAATTCCCCAAATGTTTCTGCTTACAGCACAGATTGAGATCCACTGGGTTAGGGAGTTGACCTGGTTTTCCAAAAGTTTTTCCTTTCTCATAGACTGGGAATCTCCAAGACATGGAGGACTAACTACCAAGAAGCTACACACTGAGAACCTCAAGAGCAACATGACAGTACCATTATGTCTAACTTTGCCTTTCAACTGGAAATAGGGAACACAGGCACCCTACCTCCGGGTTGACTGGGTGATCAGAGGAACTTAGCATTAAAATTCAGTCGCAGACTTCATGACACCAATGTTCCTTAATAGGAGCCTGCCCTGCTTTGAGCTTGGCTGACTTCTGTTCTGGCAGCCCAGATTCTTAGGTTGTTGGCAGTTCACTGTTTACTCTTTTGTTAGTGATCCCCCCAGTCTGCAGTACAACATCCTACAGAGGGTTTGCAGAATTTGTGAGGATTTCTGGGTTGTTACAATGATTGGCGGCTACTACTGTAAATCAGTGGGGGCCAGGGATGATAGACATTCCTGCCAAACTAGAAATCGTCCATTGCCCTGCCTGACTTCCCAAATAGAGGTTAAAGTTATCTGAAGCTAGAACCCAACACCACTTTATATATAAACCCAAAGTACTTTGCAAACTTTCATACAGATTGGAAAATCAAGGAAATGTTGAGCAGTATTAGGAATTATTCACCATTTCAGGAAAATGAAACCACTCATGGTGTCAGATTCACAAATACGACATTCACAAGTCAGTCTGCATTTGCAGTTGCATTCAAGTGACTCTAACAGGTGCAACCTTCTATTTCTTCCAGTCGTTTACGTGTGGAAATAATACTCTAGTACACAATACTTGTCCTGGTATTACACAAGTTGAGGTAATATGTTGACATTTTGGAAATTACGTCTGTAGGTAGTTAATATCTTCAAATCTTATTTCAGGATAACATAAAGGGGGTGCTGGGTGAGGGTGGAGACATACTTCTCTAGTGCAGTGGAACTAAAACTAGATGAACAGTGTACCATTAGCGGGACATCACGAAGCCACTAGAGCCAAAGTCCTTGCCCCCTGCAGACGTCCTTGAGGACCTGGGAACACCTCTGCTGCCAGAAGGTGAGGTGAGGACTGACCGGAATGAGGAACACAATGGCTTTATTACATATTGTACGCCCTCTGTAGGTGAGGTCCCGTTAGGGAGTGTTCAGGTTTGGGGAGACAAGGAGAAACCAGGACCATCTGAAATTTGAAGGTCTTCATAAATTGTCTCACTAAAACTATCAAATACAGGACACCTAAAATCGACAGAAATCCTGAACTAGGACAAGTTTCAAAGGATACGGCCAACTTCAAGTTCAGGATGCATGCTTATGCTGATTAGTATCATCGTGATTATTAAACTGCTAGTTTGATAAGTTTGATAAGCAATTTAATCCAATGAATGTGTACACACTGTGACCTACAAGAGCCTCACAATGTCGTTTTTGCCTTTCAGGTAAGTTCATTATATATTTAACCACAGTATGAATGAAGTATGTTTGTGTATGTGACACATGATGAACACAAAAACTATTGTTCACCTTTAAAACAAACCAAAAAAAGAAAGAAAAACCAAGTTGCCGAGAAAGGAGCCTGACTTGGAGACGCTGTCTGCGGAAATGGCCCTTCTTTGGCTCTGCCTATTGGCCTGTTCTGAATGCTGACTTGTCCACTCCTCACGGTAACTGTGAGAGTGGTACTGTTAGTCCCACAATACGAACAATGAACTGGAGCTACGGAGGAGTCAAGCGACAGGTGCTGGACTTCTTGCTGCTTCTCAAAACAGGAAAAGAACACCCGAGTCACACTTGCCATTCTTTTGGCCCTTCAGTGGCCAGCAAACTCAACTCCTGACCCCAGGATACCAAGACGACCTTGACTTCAGAGTGCCCTGGGCTTAGGGAGTGTCCAGCTCCTGGGGGTAGTCCCTGGAAGATGCAGTAAATTCCAGTCAGACTAAATGCCCTATCTGTGAAACCTGGCATTAAAACCTCCAGCCCTCACTGACATGTAAGCGGCCGCCTCAGCACCGTTCAGAGGAATGTTAGACAGATGTTCCCTGGTACAGCTTTGACCAGGTAACCTGGATTTTAGTCAGAGCTTTGTTGGCAGCTATATAGAAACTAGGCGGGGAAAGTCTGGTTTTGTTTCCTCATCTGTAAACCAAAGATGTCAGACTTGATTTCTTGGTCTAAAGTTGATTTCCAGTAGTTTAGTTTTAGACCCCAACCTCAGAGACATCTATGGGCCAAGACTAGAATGAAACCACTTTTTCAAATCCCCAGGAACATGGCCACCTTTCAGACAAAACCATTCAGGGGACAGGTCCCAAGGCTGTGTTCTTGAATGACCTAATGATGAGTCAGAATAGTGAGAGCCCCGAGGACATCGAGGGCAGTCAGCAGGCAAGTGAGCAGTAGTTCCACCCTGGAAAAAATCCAACAGATGCCTCTAAAAAGAGAAGTTCTGTGAAAGAGAATATCTGCTTCACAAGATGATGCAAACTTTTAGAAAACAGAAAAACACCTGATGTGGGATACAGACATGGAGAAGTAAACAGTTGGCTTTCCCCTGGGCATCTTCTTGGCTTTGTTTTTGATCAACAGGTCTTACCCTAAGACATCCAGAATCATGGTCTAGTAATGTCCACATCTGGCCAGCCGAATGCAACCCTAAAGATGAAGAGGTAAAATGAATGCCCAGAAGTAACCCCAGCATTTCCCAAAACTAAAGTGATGACAGACACTTGTGTCTAGATTTAAAGGCCATTTTTGATGATAAAAGGAAGAGATCTAGACCAAACCTAAATTTTCTTGAAATTCTAGACGATCCAGCCTCTCTGTCAACTTCCTCACATGGGATGTGCGTTCAAAAAAGTATGGTGTGGTGATAGTCCCCTTCTTCTTCCCGAGGGTCAAAACCGAAGTCAGTGGACCCTGCTCAGGGCTGTGCTTCCCTGGGCAAGCCACCCAATTTTCTGAAAACTCTGGCCCCGCACTGTAAAATGTCATTGCATACACTAGATTCTCTTCTTACAAAGCTTTTGTGACTGCTACATGTTAAAATATGGCAAACCATTTACAATTAAAAATCTCATACCCCACACAAGGGAGCGTTTAGGTTTGGGGAGCTCCTCTCACAACTTATGTGAAGGCTGCCATGCTGTGCGTTCAGAGAGATGCCCTCAGTATTCCTGAGCCTCTTCCGCAGCCGCGGAGGCACAGCGTGCACACAGACCTTCCTTCTCCGGTGGCGCACGCACGTGAAGTGGGGAGGGCTGGAGAGGGGACCAGAGTTTCAGGGAGAGCCCCCAAATCACATTTCAGAGCAGCCAGCAGGTCCCTGTGACCACCGTCCAGGCTCAGGGCGAGCCCCTTGTCCTGGTTCCCTCCAACCGGCATGCAGGCTCGCTCTCCTCCTCCGCCTTCTTCCTCGTGCCTGGTTACGGGGTCGCCTTGCTGCCCGCGGATGTCACCTCGCACAGCAGATCCTCTCGAGCGGAGGTCAGGGGGAGCCGCGCCACCCCGGCACAGCCCGGTGACCGACGCCGGCGCGGGCGGCGCCCCTCCCACACCCGCTCCGAGCCGCTTCCCTCTCCGCCTGGATGGGCCCATTCCACGGCGGCCAGCTTAGGGGCCGGCACGGATCGCGCTTCTCCAGCGCCCTCCGCGGCGCGCAAAGGAGCCGGCAGGAGGCGAGGGCCTCCGGCGTCGACCCTGGGAGGGCGGAGGTGCGCGGACGCCGACTGCCCGCGACCCTCACCCCGGGCCTCCGCCCCACCCCGCTCGCCGCGGCGCCGAAGCGCGGGGCGCTGGGAGGCTGGAAGGGACGCGGGGACACGCACGGCCCGCCATGAACTGCGCCTGGAGTTGCGCGGAGCGCTCCAGCCTGCGTGCGGCCTTCCGTCCGCAGAACGGCGGGCGCCGCGTCTGCTCCTGCGTCAGACTCCGCGGCCACAGCGCTGGGCCCTCGCCCTGGGAATGGGCAGAGCCCCCTCCAGCGGTCCTGGGCCCACGTGGGTGCGCAGGTCCCCCTAAGCCGAGAGCCGTCCTGGGCCCAGGTGGTGGGCACGGAGTCCCCAGCCGTCCTGGGATCACGTGGAATGCGCGGAGGCCCCGCCCCCTGCAGCCGTCTTGGGTCCACGTGGGTGTGCGCATCACCCCCACCCCCGGAGAAGTCCTGGGCCAGCTCCTCCCACAGCCGGGAGGGGCCCAAGTGGTGTGCTCAGAGCCCCCAGCCGTCCTGGGCCCAAGTAGTGTGTTGGGCCCACGTGGTGTGAGGGGAACCCCCAGCCGTCCTGGTGATACCACCATTGACCTTGACGAGTATTGCTCCTTTTAATGTTGAAGATTGAGCACTAGAGAAGCAGCCAAGGCAAGCATATTAAGCAGGTTTTATTTAAAGGTAATAATACAGACTTCTCCAGGCAGGAAGAAGGGGGTCATGGCTGATGTTCTAAAGTCCCCAGAAGTGAGCGCACCCTACATCTTTTATAGGTTAAAGTCTTTTGTTCTCCAGTTCTCTCCCTGCTTATCTCTCCTTCCTGTCTACATGACTAGGCCTGGTTTTGCATTAATTGAGAAGCCATGGGCAGGGGGAGGGCCAAGGTGATTCAGGCAGATAAGGGCCCAGGGGGCATTAATCAGCAGCTCCTTGCTTGCAGTCCTTGATAAAGGCAGGTAAATTTGGAAATCAATGGGCTCTGGAGATCCTTGACATTCCATTCTTCCAGAAACAATCTCCAACTTCCAGAGGCAGATGGCTTCATGGCTTCATTTCCTCAATTTTACCCATCCCCTATTCCTACACTAACTTCCTGTCCTTAATTCTGGCTTCACTGGGCCCACTTGGTGTGGGGGGAGCCCCCAGCCATCCTGGGCCCATGTGATGTGCCAGGACCCCTGCAACCTCCTGGGTCCACGTGGGTGTGGGGCCCCTCCATCTGCCCTGGGTCCATGTGATGTGTGGGCAGAGGGGGTCCCTGGAGCAGTCCTGGGCCCACATGGGTGTGCGGAGCTCGGAGCAGTCCTTGGCCCCTAGGGTTGCAGAGCCGGGGTGGTGCCCGGCTGCAGGAACACCTGATGCGCGCCCGCTCTGCACAGTGCAGCGGGCCTGTCCAGGTAAGCCATTCGCTTCTGCCTCTTCTGCTTAATGGTACGTGTGTCTGCCCTTGTTCCAGTGCTGCACTCTTGAGGTTACCTTAGGTTTGTACTAGATTTTTGAATTGTGAAGTACAAATGTTTCAAATTCTTCTTTCTCAAGATTGTTTTAGTCATTGACTTGCACCATTGGTTTGCCATATGAATTTTTAGGAGGGGTTTTGCTTTAAGATCATGCCATCAACAAAGGTTCACTTTTTTCTTTCCATTATGAAGGATTTAATTTATTTTCTTTTAAAATTGGTTCTACGTCATTGAATCATATATATACAAATTGAAACATAAAATTGTACATAACTGTTGGAGTTTTGATACAGAATACATTAATTATATCACTGAGTGATTCTATCATCTTAAGAGGAGTAGCTTTTACTGGGAGTTTATCCCAGGGGTACTTAACTACTGAGCCACATCACCAGCCCATTTTTTTTTTTTTTTTTTTTTTTTTTTTGGTGGTGCTGGGGATCGAACCCAGGGCCTTGCACTCTACCGACTGAGCTATCTCCCCAGCCCCACCAGCCCATTTTTATATTTTATTAGAGACAGGGTCTCACTGAGTTGCTTAGGATCGCCTACTAAATTGCTGACACTGGCTGTGAACTTGTGATCCTCCTGTGTCCAGACTCGGAAGCTGCTAGGATTACAGGCATGCGCCATCATGCCCAGCATATAAGAGTAGTATTTTAATCCCAGAAACGCAACACTTTCCGCTCACTTAGGACTTCTTTAATTTCTTTAAGCAGTGTCTGCAGTATTTAGTGTTTGAGTCTTTCACCTCCTTTGTTAAATTGGTTCCTAGGCATTTTATTCTTTTTTTATGTTATTTCTAATGTGTACATTTAAATGCTATAGACTTCCCCCTAAGCGCTGCTTTCACGGTATTCAACTTTAGCTGCTGCCACCAAAAGATGTGACGGGAACAATGTAGAGGAAGAAAGTTTATTTTGGCTAACTGCTCTGCTCTGGTCCCAAGCTGAGACAGAACATCAGGGTGGAAAGACATGGTAACAAAGAAGCACAGAGCTCCATTTACTAGGGACAAAATATAAAACCCAGTGTCCCACCCCCAGTGACCCACCTCTTCCAGCCACACCCTACCTGCCTACAGTCACCACCCACTTAATCTCTTCAAGTGGTTTAATGCACTGATGAGGTTAAGGTTTGTAACCCAATGATTACTTTCTTGCATTGTCTTACACATGAGTTTTAAAGGGACAGCAAATGTCTAAACCCTAACAGCAAAGTTTTTTGTACATGTTTTTTACATACAAAACTGATTTACATGGGTAAGTATCAGCAGTAGGCAAGTACAAAACAAGATAAATATCATTTGTGATAGAAATATGCCAAATGCCTGGGAATACATCCAATTAGTGGTTAAGATCTCTGTTTAGAAACCATCAAATATTGTAAATAGTGAGAAAATTTAAATAAATGGAAGCTTATATCAGATTGTGTGATGGACTGACAGGTCTGGCTCTATGAGGCTGTTATAGGCCAGACTCTAAAGGAAATGACTAAACAGACTCCATTTTGCTCTGAGACTCCGTGTTATGTAGGAAATAAGCTTCTCCCATGGGAACACCCGCCTCTGTGCCCATCCTCAGTTACTTAGTGTGATATGTTTAACAATACAGAATGACAATTCTTATGTAATGAAAAATTGCTCTCTTTTGATCCTTATTGCTCCTAACCGATGTGGTTGTTAGTAACCATTCTTTAGTTTGTACCTAGGTGACCCACGTCCCCCTCTGTCGATGATCTCATGATGTTAGTTTGTAATTTTGAATCATAGCAACAGACACTTATGATTGATGTGATTTTTGGTACAGAAACTCCTACAACCCTGTGGTCGGGGCTGTCCTTCCAATAGCCATTTTTGGGGCATTGTGTGAGACAGTCAGCCGGCTGGCTTAATGATGACTCTCAAATTTGGACTTCTCAGTGGTGATCAGTCTGCTCTTAAGTTGCGCCCCATAACATTTGGAGGCCACAGTGAGATCCTCGCTGCCTGGTGGGTAACCACCGCTCACCCCTGACCTGGAAACT
Organism: Sciurus carolinensis; assembly: GCF_902686445.1. Taxonomy (NCBI): domain Eukaryota; kingdom Metazoa; phylum Chordata; class Mammalia; order Rodentia; family Sciuridae; genus Sciurus; species Sciurus carolinensis. The sequence continues at coordinate 130,944,002 of NC_062219.1, forward strand.
CCTGCGGAGGGGAGAGGCCATAATGTTGCCCCTAGGGGAAGGTCTCTGAGAGACGTTCCTCAGCCCCAGGCTGCACGGTCTGTGGAGCCCCGCCCCAGGACTGAACTAAACTCCCCGAGGGTCACCTGTTTCTACACCCCTGGGGGACCGGTAAGTCTGTTTCTGGTGGATCCGCATCTGGGGACTCTGAGGAAGGCTGGACGCAGCATTACTTCCCGAGTCCGGGACTGTGGCAAGACGTTGCCCAGACCCTCAGGTCAAGAATCCACCTGTTCTGTGTTTGTTCGCCTTTTTCTGTTTTTTGTTGCCCTTAAGTGTAAGCATGGGTCAGTCTCCCTCACGTCAGTCATGTGCTCCCCTCCAGTGCATGTTAACTAATTTCCAGGAATTCCAGAAGACAGCCAGTGACTACAGAACCTGCTGCGATGTCTTCTCTCTCTCTAAATTCTGTGAGAGAGAATGGCCAACTTTTGAGGTCAGATGGCCCCCTTGGGACCACCGACCTCACTACCGCCTATAAAATTCAACAGATCGACTTTGGGCAGCCAGGACATCCTGATCGAATGCCTTACATTCAAATTTGGATTGATATTCTCTCTGGTAACCCCAAATGGCTTAAATCTTGCTTACAGGACTCCAAGAAAAGACATACGGACTCAGGAGCTGTTCTGCTGACGAAATCTGCTCTCTCCGGTCCTCAGGAACCCAAATCACCAGTCCTTCTGGAGATACCAGAGGAGTCTGATGTTCCCTTCCCCCTCCCCCTCCCTCTCTCCCCCTTCCCCTCCTCCCCACCCGTCCCTTCTCCCTTCCTCCTCCATCTCCCACTGCCCCTTATCCCCCACTGAGTCCACCCCACACTGGGAGCAGTTCTCATTACTGTCCCCATCTCCCTTCCCTTGACACCCCTTCCCCAGACTCCTCTGTGTCACCAGTTCCTCAGCTGCCCCTTAGACAAGTCCCTGTGCCACCTGGTTCAGAACAACCACATTTCACAGTTGGTTTTCCCTTCTCTACGAGTGATCTTTATAATTGGAAAAATCAAAACCCTTCCTTTTCTGAAAAGCCCCGGGGATTAATATCTCTCCTAGAATCTTTTACTCTCACCAGCCTGCCTGGGACGATGGCCAACAGCTACTTCAAACTCTTCACCTGGAGGAGGAGTGGGAGGGCATTTGGAGGGAGGCTGTCTAGACCGTGTTGGGACCAAGTGGCCAACCCTCCAATGAGCCTGTGTGATTGGAAACTGCTTTCCCGTCCTCTCCACCCACCTGGGATCCTAATCAGACAGGAGTAAGGACTCTGCTCAATGGGGTGCGAGCTGCGGCACAGAAACCTACTGATGTGTCTAGGTAAGCGAGACTATTCAGCAGCCAAGTGAATCCTGGCCACGTTCCTAGAACACCTTGTCTATAGAAGCTTATCACTTGTACACCCCGATTGATCCAGAAGCTCCCGAAAACAAACGAGCATTAAATATTGCTTTTGGTACCCAGTCGGCCCAGATATTAGAAAAAAATGACAAAGACAGGAAGGATTTGAGGGAGAGATGCTGTCAGAGTTGGTGGAGATAACCCAGAAGACTCAGAGCAACCGCGGCCCACCCGAGGACAGACATGGTGGAGATAGCCCAGAAGACTCACAGCAACCGCGGCCCACCCGAGGACAGACATGGTGGAGATAGCCCAGAAGACTCACAGCAACCGCGGCCCACCCGAGGACAGACATGGTGGAGATAGCCCAGAAGACTCACAGCAACCGCGGCCCACCCGAGGACAGACATGGTGGAGATAGCCCAGAAGACTCACAGCAACCGCGGCCCACCCGAGGACAGACATGGTGGAGATAGCCCAGAAGACTCACAGCAACCGCGGCCCACCCGAGGACAGACATGGTGGAGATAGCCCAGAAGACTCACAGCAACCGCGGCCCACCCGAGGACAGACATGGTGGAGATAGCCCAGAAGACTCACAGCAACCGCGGCCCACCCGAGGACAGACATGGTGGAGATAGCCCAGAAGACTCACAGCAACCGCGGCCCACCCGAGGACAGACATGGTGGAGATAGCCCAGAAGACTCACAGCAACCGCGGCCCACCCGAGGACAGAGACGGTGGAGATAGCCCAGAAGACTCACAGCAACCGCGGCCCACCCGAGGACAGAGATGGTGGAGATAGCCCAGAAGACTCACAGCAACCGCGGCCCACCCGAGGACAGACATGGTGGAGATAGCCCAGAAGACTCACAGCAACCGCGGTCCACCCGAGGACAGACATGGTGGAGATAGCCCAGAAGACTCACAGCAACCGCGGCCCACCCGAGGACAGAGACGGTGGAGATAGCCCAGAAGACTCACAGCAACCGCGGCCCACCCGAGGACAGACATGGTGGAGATAGCCCAGAAGACTCACAGCAACCGCGGCCCACCCGAGGACAGAGACGGTGGAGATAGCCCAGAAGACTCACAGCAACCGCGGCCCACCCGAGGACAGAGATGGTGGAGATAGCCCAGAAGACTCACAGCAACCGCGGCCCACCCGAGGACAGACATGGTGGAGATAGCCCAGAAGACTCACAGCAACCGCGGCCCACCCGAGGACAGACATGGTGGAGATAGCCCAGAAGACTCACAGCAACCGCGGCCCACCCGAGGACAGACATGGTGGAGATAGCCCAGAAGACTCACAGCAACCACGGCCCACCCCAGGACAGACATGGTGGAGATAGCCCAGAAGACTCACAACAACCGCGGCCCACCCGAGGACGGAGACGGTAGAGATAGCTCAGAAGACTCACAACAACCGTGGCCCACCTGAGGACAGAGACGGTGGAGATAGCCCAGAAGACTCACAGCAACCGTGACCCACCCGAGGACAGAGATGGTGGAGATAGCCCAGAAGACTCACAAAAACCGCGGCCCACCCTAGGACAGACATGGTGGAGATAGCCCAGAAGACTCACAGCAACCGCGGCCCACCCGAGGACAGACATGGTGGAGATAGCCCAGAAGACTCACAGCAACCGCGGCCCACCCGAGGACAGACATGGTGGAGATAGCCCAGAAGACTCACAGCAACCGCGGCCCACCCGAGGACAGAGATGGTGGAGATAGCCCAGAGACTCACAGCAACCGCGGCCCACCCGAGGACAGAGACGGTGGAGATAGCCCAGAAGACTCACAACAACCGCGCCCCACCCGAGGACAGAGATGGTGGAGATAGCCCAGAAGACTCACAACAACCACAGCCCACCCCAGGACAGACATGGTGGAGATAGCCCAGAAGACTCACAACAACCGCGGCCCACCCGAGGACAGACCTGGTGGAGATAGCCCAGAAGACTCACAACAACCGCGGCCCACCCGAGGACAGACATGGTGGAGATAGCCCAGAAGACTCACAACAACCGCGGCCCACCCGAGGACAGAGATGGTGGAGATAGCCCAGAAGACTCACAACAACCGCGGCCCACCCGAGGACAGACATGGTGGAGATAGCCCAGAAGACTCACAGCAACCGCGGCCCACCCCAGGACAGACATGGTGGAGATAGCCCAGAAGACTCACAACAACCGCGGCCCACCCAAGGACAGAGATGGTGGAGATAGCCCAGAAGACTCACAACAACCGCGGCCCACCCGAGGACAGAGACGGTGGAGATAGCCCAGAAGACTCACAACAACCGCGGCCCACCCCAGGACAGAGATGGTGGAGATAGCCCAGAAGACTCACAACAACCGCGGCCCACCCAAGGACAGAGATGGTGGAGATAGCCCAGAAGACTCACAACAACCGCGGCCCACCCGAGGACAGACATGGTGGAGATAGCCCAGAAGACTCACAACAACCGCGGCCCACCCGAGGACAGAGATGGTGGAGATAGCCCAGAAGACTCACAACAACCGCGGCCCACCCGAGGACAGACATGGTGGAGATACCCCAGAAGACTCACAACAACCACGGCCCACCCGAGGACAGAGATGGTGGAGATAGCCCAGAAGACTCACAACAACCGCGGCCCACCAGAGGACAGACATCGTGGAGATAGCCCAGAAGACTCACAACAACCGCGCCCCACCCGAGGACAGAGATGGTGGAGATAGCCCAGAAGACTCACAACAACCGCGGCCCACCCGAGGACAGAGATGGTGGAGATAGCCCAGAAGACTCACAACAACCGCGGCCCACCCGAGGACAGAGATGGTGGAGATAGCCCAGAAGACTCACAACAACCGCGGCCCACCCGAGGACAGAGATGGTGGAGATAGCCCAGAAGACTCACAACAACCGCGGCCCACCCGAGGACAGAGATGGTGGAGATAGCCCAGAAGACTCACAACAACCGCGGCCCACCCGAGGACAGAGATGGTGGAGATAGCCCAGAAGACTCACAACAACCGCGGCCCACCCGAGGACAGAGATGGTGGAGATAGCCCAGAAGACTCACAACAACCGCGGCCCACCCGAGGACAGAGATGGTGGAGATAGCCCAGAAGACTCACAACAACCGCGGCCCACCCGAGGACAGAGATGGTGGAGATAGCCCAGAAGACTCACAGCAACCGCGGTCCACCCGAGGAGAGACATGGTGGAGATAGCCCAGAAGACTCACAGCAACCGCGGCCCACCCGAGGACAGAGACGGTGGAGATAGCCCAGAAGACTCACAGCAACCGCGGCCCACCCGAGGACAGACATGGTGGAGATAGCCCAGAAGACTCACAGCAACCGCGGCCCACCCCAGGACAGACATGGTGGAGATAGCCCAGAAGACTCACAGCAACCGCGGCCCACCCGAGGACAGAGACGGTGGAGATAGCCCAGAAGACTCACAGCAACCGCGGCCCACCCGAGGACAGAGATGGTGGAGATAGCCCAGAAGACTCACAGCAACCGCGGCCCACCCGAGGACAGACATGGTGGAGATAGCCCAGAAGACTCACAGCAACCGCGGCCCACCCGAGGACAGACATGGTGGAGATAGCCCAGAAGACTCACAGCAACCGCGGCCCACCCGAGGACAGACATGGTGGAGATAGCCCAGAAGACTCACAGCAACCGCGGCCCACCCGAGGACAGACATGGTGGAGATAGCCCAGAAGACTCACAGCAACCGCGGCCAACCCGAGGACAGACATGGTGGAGATAGCCCAGAAGACTCACAGCAACCGCGGCCCACCCGAGGACAGACATGGTGGAGATAGCCCAGAAGACTCACAGCAACCACGGCCCACCCCAGGACAGACATGGTGGAGATAGCCCAGAAGACTCACAACAACCGCGGCCCACCCGAGGACGGAGACGGTAGAGATAGCTCAGAAGACTCACAACAACCGTGGCCCACCTGAGGACAGAGACGGTGGAGATAGCCCAGAAGACTCACAGCAACCGTGACCCACCCGAGGACAGAGATGGTGGAGATAGCCCAGAAGACTCACAAAAACCGCGGCCCACCCTAGGACAGACATGGTGGAGATAGCCCAGAAGACTCACAGCAACCGCGGCCCACCCGAGGACAGACATGGTGGAGATAGCCCAGAAGACTCACAGCAACCGCGGCCCACCCGAGGACAGACATGGTGGAGATAGCCCAGAAGACTCACAGCAACCGCGGCCCACCCGAGGACAGAGATGGTGGAGATAGCCCAGAGACTCACAGCAACCGCGGCCCACCCGAGGACAGAGACGGTGGAGATAGCCCAGAAGACTCACAACAACCGCGCCCCACCCGAGGACAGAGATGGTGGAGATAGCCCAGAAGACTCACAACAACCACAGCCCACCCCAGGACAGACATGGTGGAGATAGCCCAGAAGACTCACAACAACCGCGGCCCACCCGAGGACAGACCTGGTGGAGATAGCCCAGAAGACTCACAACAACCGCGGCCCACCCGAGGACAGACATGGTGGAGATAGCCCAGAAGACTCACAACAACCGCGGCCCACCCGAGGACAGAGATGGTGGAGATAGCCCAGAAGACTCACAACAACCGCGGCCCACCCGAGGACAGACATGGTGGAGATAGCCCAGAAGACTCACAGCAACCGCGGCCCACCCCAGGACAGACATGGTGGAGATAGCCCAGAAGACTCACAGCAACCGCGGCCCACCCAAGGACAGAGATGGTGGAGATAGCCCAGAAGACTCACAACAACCGCGGCCCACCCGAGGACAGAGACGGTGGAGATAGCCCAGAAGACTCACAACAACCGCGGCCCACCCCAGGACAGACATGGTGGAGATAGCCCAGAAGACTCACAACAACCGCGGCCCACCCAAGGACAGAGATGGTGGAGATAGCCCAGAAGACTCACAACAACCGCGGCCCACCCGAGGACAGACATGGTGGAGATAGCCCAGAAGACTCACAACAACCGCGGCCCACCCGAGGACAGAGATGGTGGAGATAGCCCAGAAGACTCACAACAACCGCGGCCCACCCGAGGACAGACATGGTGGAGATACCCCAGAAGACTCACAACAACCACGGCCCACCCGAGGACAGAGATGGTGGAGATAGCCCAGAAGACTCACAACAACCGCGGCCCACCCGAGGACAGACATGGTGGAGATAGCCCAGAAGACTCACAACAACCGCGGCCCACCCGAGGACAGAGATGGTGGAGATAGCCCAGAAGACTCACAACAACCGCGGCCCACCCGAGGACAGAGATGGTGGAGATAGCCCAGAAGACTCACAACAACCGCGGCCCACCCGAGGACAGACCTGGTGGAGATAGCCCAGAAGACTCACAACAACCGCGGCCCACCCGAGGACAGAGATGGTGGAGATAGCCCAGAAGACTCACAACAACCGCGGCCCACCCGAGGACAGAGATGGTGGAGATAGCCCAGAAGACTCACAACAACCGCGGCCCACCCGAGGACAGAGATGGTGGAGATAGCCCAGAAGACTCACAACAACCGCGGTCCACCCGAGGACAGAGATGGTGGAGATAGCCCAGAAGACTCACAACAACCGCGGCCCACCCGAGGACAGAGATGGTGGAGATAGCCCAGAAGACTCACAACAACCGCGGCCCACCCGAGGACAGAGATGGTGGAGATAGCCCAGAAGACTCATAACAACCGTGGCCCACCCGAGGACAGAGATGGTGGAGATAGCCCAGAAGACTCACAACAACCGCGGCCCACCCGAGGACAGAGATGGTGGAGATAGCCCAGAAGACTCACAACAACCGCGGCCCACCTGAGGACAGACATGGTGGAGATAGCCCAGAAGACTCACAACAACCACGGCCCACCCGAGGACAGACATGGTGGAGATAGCCCAGAAGACTCACAACAACCGCGGCCCACCCGAGGACAGACATGGTGGAGATAGCCCAGAAGACTCACAACAACCACAGCCCACCACAGGACAGAGAAGCAAAACGCATGGCAAAAATTAAGGTAACAGCCATGGCAGGACCCCAGGGTCCAAACTCGAAAGGATCCTCCAGACCAGAGTCCCACCCCAATAAGGGACAAATAAAAAACCCTGCTCTGCTAAGAGACCAGTGTGCTTACTGCAAGGAAAGAGGACATTAGAAAAATGAATGTCCAAATAAAAGACAAAAGTCTACCTCAGTCCTCCAGATGGAAGGACCTGAAGACTGAGGGGCCGGGCTCCATTCAGATGAGCCCCAGGAGCCCAGGGTCACTCTGGAGACAGGGGCAAACCAGTCAGCTTTTTGGTAGATACTGGAGCTACTTTCTCGGTCTTGACTGAGAAGAACCTTTATCTAAGGAAAAGACCCCCATACGGGGGGCAACAGGCAAGTCCAAACCTCACCTTGGACTAAAGCTTACATCACCAATTTAGGAAAAGGAACAGTTACTCATTCCTTTCTCGTGGTGCCTGACTGTCCTTATCACTTACTAGGAAGAGACTTTTTATAAAAATCACAGGCTACCATCACTTTTCAAGGGAACTCTGCCCAACTGACCTTTAATGAACCTCCAGCTGCTATTATGTTAACTTGCCCCCTCAGTGAGGAATACCTTTTAATGACAGAAGAAACACCCGTCCCATCTACTACATAGCTCTCTGGGCTCCAAAAGCAAATTCCGGGGGTCTGGACAGAAACCAACCCGCCAGGTCTAGCCTCTCACCGACCACCAACTGTTGTCCAGTTAACTAGTACAGCAAGTCCAGTGAGGGTAAAACAACACCCTGTCAGCCTGGAAGTCAAAAGGGGAATTGCCATTCAAATTCAGAGACTAAGAGAAGCAAATATTTTAGTACCTCACCAACCATCCTGGAGTGCTCCTCCTCCCTGTTCAAAAACTGGGGACCAGGGATTTTCGACCAGTACAGGACATTAGAGAAGTTAACTAGCGGATGGAAACAATTCACCTGATGGTGCCTAACCCTTATACTCTCTTAAGCCTGCTGCCCACCTCCCAACAAGTCTACACTGTGCTGGATCGGAAGAATGAATTCTTCGAGGTAAGCCACCCTCTACTTGCTTTTGAATGGGCCGACCCAGAGGGAGGTTATTCTGGACAATTGACATGGACATAGTTACCACAGGGTTTTAAAAACTCCCCAACCCTCATGATGAGGCTTAAGTCAAGATCTGTTATGCTTCCAGCAACGACATCCAGAAATTACTCTCCTTCAGTTTGTAGATGGCCTCCTGATAGCCGCTAAAGATGTACCTGACTGTAAAAGGGCTACTGAGGACTTACTAAAAGAATTAGCCTCCCTGGGATACCGAGTCTCTGCAAAGAAATCCCAGACGGCAGAAGTTATATCCACAATGGGGTCAGGTACGCTGGGGCCGCTGTGGTCACACAAGATCAGGTAGGATGGGCCCAAGCTTTAGGCCGTGGACATGAGCCCAGAAGGCAGAACTCAGGCATTACAGCACGGAAAAGGGAAAACAGTTGATATCTACACTGAGAGCTGGTATGCCTTTGCAGCAGCACTTGTACATGGGGCCTTATACCAAGAAAGGGGACTACTCGTGTTGGGAGGAAAAGAAATAAAAAATGTGACAGAAATTTTGGCCCTATTGGAAGCCCTCTGGCTACCCTACAAGGTGGCAATCATACATTTTAAAGGACGTCAGACTAACAGGCCTCGGGGAACTCCTTGGCAGATCAAACAGCCCAGAGATCGCCCTAAAACCAGTGGGGCCTCCACAAATCTTACCTGTCTTGCCAACACGCTTATTGCCCAGAACCCCTGCATACACAAGGGAGGAAGAACGTCTGGCAGGGATTTTAAAGACTGCAACGGACTCTGGGGGATGGAAAACACTCCCAGAGGAAGAGTATTCTTACCAGAAGTACTGGGTCAAACTGGGTGAGCAGCTCCACCAGAGCGCCCACCTTGGTGGCACCAATTGACTGAACTGTCACAAGAAGATTATTTTGTGCCAAAATTAAGCCAACACGTCAAGCAAGCCCCCTCCAGGTGTCACCTGTGTGCACAAGTCAACCCAAGCAACCAGGCGGGTCTGTCACAAGGAACTCGGCTTCGCGGACTAGCCCCCGGTGAACACTGGGACTTCACTGAGGTAAAACCAGGACTGCATGGGTATTGTTACCTTTTGGTTTTTATAGGTACTTTTTCAGGATGGGCTGAAGCATTCCCCACCAAAACTGAGGCAGCTCAGGTTACGGTCAAGAAGCTAACCTTAGAAATGATTCCTGATTTGGCCTCCCAATAGCCATAGGGTCAACAATGGCTGGGTTTTCATAGCTCAAATGACCCAATTATTAGCTAAAACTCTAAATATAAAATGCAAGTTACATTGTATTTATCGGCCTCAGAGTTCAGGAGAAATGGAAAGGTTGAATAGGACTCTAAAAGACACACTAACAAAACTAAAGCTTGAGACTGGCCAGAACTGGGTGAGTCTCCTCCCCTTTGCCCTTCTCGGGGCCAGGTGCACTCCCTATGTGGAGGTGTGATGGCCATCACTCCCTTTGAAGTCATGTTTGGCCGGCACCTTGGCTGATTTCTAGACTTGGGGAAGAAAGACTTGCTGAATAGATGACCATTATCTCTTAAAGTCCCTCCAGGCACTTCACCAAGCCTCTCAGCAAGTCATCGGTTTGATCAGAGCAGCCCGTCTTGCTCACTGCCCGGCTGGAACTCAGCCTCACCCCTTCCAGCCCGTGACCTAGTGTGGATTAAAAAACTTCAGCCATCTACTTCGGAGCCCCGCTGGACGGGACCCCTGCCGGTGATCCTAACAACCCCATTGCAGTCAAAGTAGCAGGAGAATGTCACTGGATCCACCAGTCCCGGATCAAGAAGGCATCAGCGGCTGAAAGATGGACCGCCCAACCCACAGACGATCCACTAAAGATAAGACTCTCCCGGGCCCCTTCTGGGCCCTCTTAATTGTACTTCTGATTGTTAATTGTACACCTCACCAGCCTAAAAATTACACATGGGAACCAAGGAAAACCGTAGAGGGAACAGTCGCTACGACGTTGGTCACCTCAACTCAACCCATTTTTCCATTAGGTTTATGTGACCTCACTGCTGACATAAAAGTCAGAATAATAGGAGGGAAAGGTACCCTGGGTAGTCATAGTGCAAATGCACGTTCCTGCGGGGACTTATCATAGAGAAAAAAATCTAAAACATACCCAACATCGTATTTGCCCAGCAAATGGGGAACCTAATTGTCCAGGGGAATTTCAATGCCACTGTGCCTCCTGGGGATGTGGAACCACAGCCTCGTGGACCAACGACGACCCATCTATTGACTTCAAAAGGGGACCCACAACCCCTCTTGTATAAGAGGAAGTTGTAACCCTGTAACTCTAACTGTAAAGAAGTGGCATCCGCTCGCTGGGGGAGGATGGGAATGAGGAAGGACCTGGGGGTTACGGTTCTCTGTAAGGGTGCCAGACCCGGGCACAGAATTTACTCTTCAGAGATACGATGCTCTCGGAGAGGTAAATCCAGCACGGCCCTAACAGACCCTTAGTTCCTGGATTGCCCCCAGGGTCCCCAGGTCAACCTCCAACTCTTAAACCAAAGAATACAATGGCCCCCTTCTTATCCCCTCCCTCTCTAACCACCCCAAATCTGGACCACAGAAGCCTTTGTTAGATCTACTGGATTCTGTCTTCTACTTTATTAATGCTACTGAGCCTAACATGACTCAAGATTGCTGGCTGTGTCTGAACCCAGAACCCCCATGTTATATAGGGATAGGAGCTAACACCTCTCTAGGTCTCTCTTGGACCAAATTAGAAATCTTTCCCACGAGGACATAAAGACTAATCCTACTCTGTGCAAGTGGGGACAAAAGCCCAAATTAACCCTTGGAGATTTATAAGGACAGGGAACTTGTTTCTGGACCCCAGATTTTAATGCAAACCACCCCCCTTACAAGATTCTTGTACCTCTACTGTAATACTTGGAACCCTCTCAGGTCCACATGACAACTGTCTTGTGGCCCCGGAGGGAACATGGTTTGCTTGTACCTCAGGAGTAACTCCATGCCTGGCTCTTCAACTTTTTAAAATTGCCAAGTGGAATGAATTCTGTGTTAGTGTTCACATCATCCCCCCGGTGTACTGTTGTGATGGAGAGGGAGAGAGAGAACATGTGGGACTAATATCTAAACGAGCGGTCCCTGTCTTAGTTCCCCTCCTAGTGGGAGTAGGTATAGCTGGCTCCACAGCGGTAGGGACCACTGCCCTGATTACCAGGAACCAAAATTTCAAAACCTTGAGTAGGCAAATAGATCTGGACTTAGGTGAATTAGAAAACTCTGTAAGTCGCTTAGAAAATTCCCTTGATTCACCTGCTGAAGTAGTTTTACAAAGTAGAAGATTAGATTTGCTGTTTTTAAAACAAGGAGGATTATGTATGGCCTTGGGGGAAACCTGTTGTTTCTATACCAACCACTCAGGTGTCATTCGTGATAGTTTATCTTTAATTAGAAAAAGACTCAAAGCGGGAGGAAAATCGAAAACCTGAGGGAAACTGGTATTAAAATCTATTCTCTTGGTCCCCCTGGTTAACTATTTTAATAATCACAATGGCGGGACCTCTCATCCTAATTATTTTAGGGCTTTTAATCTGGCCAGCATAATAAACTGTTTAACTAAATATGTTAGAGATAGAATCCAGTCTGTTAAGCTAATGGTTTTGCACACTCACCACAATCACCTATACACTACTAATAAATCAATGATTTGATTATGTACATAAAACCAGTGGGGAATGTGATGTGCTGACAGATCTGGCTCCATGAGAATGTTATAGGCCAGACTCTAAAGGAAATGACTAAACAGACTCCATTTTGCTCTGAGACTCCGTGTAATGTAGGAAATAAGATCCTCCCATGGGAACACCCGCCTCTGTGCCCATCCTCAGTTACTTAGTGTGTTATGTTTAACAATACAGAATGACAATTCTTATGTAATGAAACATTGCTCTCTTTTGATTCCTGTTGTTCCTAAGCAATGTACCATGTGACAGTGATTGTGCGGATGTTCGCAACCATGCTTTAGTTTGTACCTGGGTGACCCACTTCCCCCTCTGCTGATAATCTCATGATGTTGGTTTGTAATTTCAAATCATAGCAACAGACATTTATGATTGACGTGATTTTTGGTATAAGAAACCCTACAAGCCTGTGGTGGGGGCTGTTCTCCCAATAGCCATTTTTGGGACATTATGTGAGACAGTCAGCCGGCCGGCTTAATAAAGACTCTCAAATTTGGGCTTCTCAGTGGTGATCGGTCTGCTTTTAAGTTGCGCCCCACAACACATCAGGCTGAGAAAGTCCTCTTGCTGGTTTGTTGAGTGTGTGTGTTTGTTTATTTACTTATTATGAAAGGGTGTTGGATTTTGCCAAATGCCTTTGCTGTGTCTGTTGAGGCGATCAGTGGGTTTTCCCCCTTCATTGTTAATAAGGTATATTACATTGATTTTGTTATGTTGAGTCTCTCTGAATTCCTGGGATGAACCCCTTCAGCTGTGGTGTATAAAAGCATCCTCTCTCTCTCTCTCTCTCTTTTTTAAAGCACACTCTTAATGTATTGCCAGATTCAGTTGCTCGTGTTGTGCTAGGAACGTTAACGTCCGGGACACAGCTACATTCAGCGGTCACTGCCCAGCCCATGAGAGGCCCATCCTCATCCTCAGCACCACAAAGAAAAAAATAAAATCTGGCTTCACAAGGGGCATTTCTAGATGTTTTTCATTTTGGGGGTATCTTTCGTCTGGCTGTAGTATGAGGGTAATGTTGACCTCATAAAGGAACTTAGGAAGTCTGTCCTTTTTTCTGAGCCCTTCCTCCCTAGAGCCACTGACAGATGACAACAAGCTGCAGCTCTTGGTGGCGAGGGGGTTCTGCCCTCACAGTAGCACTGTACTGCTGTCACAAGTGGGGTCTTATCTTCCAGGCCCCCCGAGAACCAGGAGAGGGAAATGCTGCAGAGCGTGCCGTTCGTGTGCAGATAGCCTCCCGGTGAAACACGGGTTGCTGGCAGCTTTGGGCTAGCTTCCAGTATCAAAACAGGCGATTCTGGCTTTGCCAGGATTGTTCGTGTGGCTTTTGTGTAGGGACGGAGTTTTGGAGTTCCTTACTCCACCACTGTAGGAGGAAAGGAGAGAGGGAGGAGAAGGCAAGGGAGGGCAGCGACAGGCAGGTGGAGCTCCACCAGCCGGCCCTCTGGTGGCGTGTCTCAGGAGTGTCCTCCAACGGGTGCAATCCTGTGTCTCGAGAGGCCCCGGCGTGGGCTCCCTCCACCCTCTGTCCGCCTCCCTGCCTGCCCTAAGGGACGCCATCCAGACTTCAGGCAGGTGGAGCGACCTGCTTGCTCTCTTCTGCCTGGCTTCCTTTGCTCTGTAAACTAATCCGGGTCAGTGAATGTGGCAGCAGTCTTTCCATTTTCACTGCAGTGGAAACAATGCTCCATTGTGTTTATACCACAAGATGGACCTCCCCTGTTGACGGGCATTTATGGTGCTCCTCCTTGGGGTTTTTACAAGAAGTGTCGGAGGGAGGAACTTGTTGAGGTGTCCTGGTGCATGCGTTTTTGCTGGCTGTCTGCACAGGTGCGAGACTCTTGGCCCTATGACAGCACAGGTGGCCAGAGGACTTCCAAAGTGGCAGTAGTGGGTCACATGCTGCAGCCGCGGTCTGCAAGGCCTACCACAGCAACTCCGTGTGCTTCAGTAAGTATTTCTTTGAGCAACAAAGAAGCTGAGCATATTCTCATGCTTATGAACTATTTGGACTCTATTTTATATTAAATAAAAAAAAAAAACAAACTTCAAATCTCTGTGCTTTATCCTGTTGTGTCATCTCTGCTTTCTTACAACCTGGAGGTGCACTTATATATATATATATATATATATATATATATATATTTTTTTTTTTTTTTTGGGGGCAGTGCTAGGGATTAGAACCCAGGGCCTTAGTGGTTGCAAGGCAAGCACTCTACCAACTGAGCTATCTCTCCAGCCCAATTCAGTGTTATTAATCAGTTATGTCCTTTCCCCTCTTTGGTTTGACTTTAAATCATTAACTTTTGCTAAACAGAATTCTTAATTCCAGTGTAACCCATCATAGTAGTATTTTCAACATTCAGCATTTTCTTTCTTCTTTAAGTTTACTGTGTTCAAGTGTCCTGCCTAAGAAGCGGTTGCCTGCTCCATAATCATGAAGATAATCTCTCACCTTAGCTCCTGATAGTCACATTGCTTCACCTTTCACATTTAAATAAAAAGTAAACCTTGGGGCTGGGGATGTAGCTCAGGGGTAGGGTGCTTGTCTAGCATGCGTAAGGCCCTGGGTTCAATCTCCAACACCGCCAAGAAGAAAGAGTAAAGCCGATGTGGATTTTCATGTATTGATCCGTGAAGTGGACGCAGTGCTGTTTACTGAGGAGATCACGTGTTCCTCATTGCTGTGTGGTGCCATTGTTCTCACAGACTGTGCCTACGGATCTTTGGTTCTGTTTCTGGACACTATCCATTTACATTGGTCTATTATGCAAATTGTACACTGCAAATTTACATTGGTTCTTAATGCAAATTGTATACTGCCTTAATGACTGCAGCATTATGATAAGACTCACTATCCCTTTTGATTTGGATCTTTAATGTCCCCTGAAAAACTCATGTGGCAATGCAGGAGCACTCATTGGTGAGATGGTGAGAATACAAAGACTATAACCTCATCAGAAGATTAATCCATTTGATCAATTAATAATAACTTGATTAAATTATTGATTCATTTGAATTCAATTAATATTGGGGGACTACTAGGTGGTCGCTGTAGGCAGATGGGGTGTGGCTGAAGGACCTAGGTCACTGGGGACTTGGTCTGCACTATATTTTGTCCCTGTCTCCACTCTCTGCCTCTCAGCTGCTGTGAGCGGAGAGTGGCTTTTCTCCATCACATCCTTCCACCATGATGTTCGGTCTTGCCTCAGACAGAGCAATGGAGCTAGCTGACATTGGGCTGAACCTCTGGAACTGAGAGCCCCAAATAAACTTTCCTTCCTCTAAATTTTTGTGCTAAAACAAACACAAACAAAAAACAAAGAACAAAGCAAAACCCGCCAACTAAGAATTTCATATTCATCAAACTATCTTTCAGAAAGGAAGAGAGTTAGAGATTCACAGACAAGCTAAACCTGAAGAAATCGCTCTCAGTGCAAATGCCTATGGTGTCCTCCAGGTTGAGATGGCAGGACACAGCAGTCACTCGAATCCTGTGGAGAAATGCGTGACCACACTCGTGACCATAAACACCAGTGTTGTGTTTGGGGCCGTAGCACTTCTTTTTGTTTTCTGTCTGATTTAAAGGACAACTTCATGAAACATAATTGGAACTGCACAGCAAAGGTAGCGTGTGAGAGTAACAACACACAGGGATGCAGGTGGTTTTGAAGGACTCTTGGCAAAGGCCCATCTGCAGTACAGCAGAGGCTCACTGGCATCATGGGCAGCGCACACCCCTCTGCCTGGCTCTGCCAGCCCAGAGGGGCTGAAGAGGACCCTCCCAGATGCCAGAGTCCTGGCGAGTTGAGTAGAACTATTACCTGGAAGTTCAAAGCCACCACCCGCACATGGCTTTCCAGCTTGCATTTCAGCAGCTCTGGACTTGGCAGGAGGCTGAGTGGAAAGGTCTTGGCTCCACCTGGGCCTTGCTGCAGTTTCCTGGAGGACGTGTTTTCCCATAAGATGCCCCTGGGATTTTTTTTTTCATTTAAAGTGGGTTTATATTTATGAAGTTTCCTTAAAGAGCAATCAATGCTGTACATTTTGCTCAGTGAACTAACTCTTAATTTTTAACAGAATCCTGAGTACCTACATTAGGGTGATTAACCTAAGAATTAATCAGAGTGATTAACCTAAGATTTAATTTTTTACTTGTTTTTATTCTAATTGCTTTCAACCACCTTAGTTGTAAATATTATACATGTGTGAGTTTAAAATACATGAAACGACATGCAAACACAAACGCAGCATGTGAAAGTAAACCCAATCCTTCTTTGCAGCTAGATTCACACAATAAAACCCGAGGATCAGCGCCCTCTACTGCCAACAGCTTGCAGCCCATCTGCCCTTCCTGACTCGTCTTTTTTCTTCTGTGCAGAGCAAGGGCTGTTTTGTGCTCACGGTTCTTTTGCTGTTCCTTACAGACCTGCCACACCCTGCGTCAGGAGAGAATTTCTGTGTTTCTGGACTTCATATTGATGGTGTCAGCTTCTCCGCACTCGGTTGGTGGAGCTGGGCTGGCCCTCTGCAAGCCTGGCCTGCCTTCTGGCTCTGTCTGCAGGGACCCAGGGGACAGCTGGGGAGTTGGAGGGGCAGAGGGACATCTGGGATTCACTTTTGCGCAGCAGCTTTACTTGCAGTATCATGTGGTCCCAGTTCCTGGGGTGCTTTCCGCATCCCAGAACCAGCCTCAGCAGATGCCTTAGAGGCCACAGTGCCAGCGGGTCAGCGACAGGCTCTTTCTCCAAATTCCCAGCTTCTGATAGCCCCACCTCTTCAGGCGTGCTCTGGACTGCTGGGGTGGCAGCTGCTGCCTTCAGTTCCTAGGTCCTTTCTGCCCAAAGTCTTCTACTGCACATTGACCAAACCTGTCCCCTGCATCCAGGTAAAATAAGCAGCGTGAGCGTTTCCTTCCTTGGTCCCGACGGACACCTCCTGCAAGTCTCTAAAGACGGCTTTACTTTCCGGTTTGTAAATGTCAGACAGTCTTTTCTCCATGTCTACCTGCCTTCACGCCACTCGAGGGTTGCAGTCTTCGCCCCTGTAGACTGTTCATTTCCATGGCCGTCCTGTGTTCCGCGAATGGATGGGTCACAATCCATTCATCCACCCTCTGGTGCTGCTGCTTTCCAGACTTGTTCTAAGTAATGCCACCGTGACTATTTCTGTGGGCCTCCCAGGACTAATGTATAAGATTCCCGTAGGCAAGTAATTCACAGAATGACACTCTTAAAAATTATTGAGGATTAGAAAGAACTTTATGTGGGCCATATCTATCACTGTCTACTGTATTAAAAACTTAAATTTAGAAGTGAAAACAATATTCATGTGGATAAAAATAAATCTATTATGTTAATATAAATAAGCTGTTGCATAAAAAACAACCCACTGTTAACACAAAATACCTTAGAGGGAAAGGTGGCATTGGTTTCCATTTTGCAGCTCCCTCTAACACCTGACCACGCGGAGCAAGGTGGGCTCTCAGCGTTACTGAAGTGGAGCGCTGAGGTCCGGGTCGGTTTTGAGTTGCCAGGGCTCCCTCCGTTCTGTCAATCTTGTCTTCCTGATGTTGTCGCGCTCCTAGGTCAGATGTCGGTGACTGTTGCTTGTTCTTGATGCATGGACCTCTGTCCCTGTTTTTCACAGTAACATTACTTGCTTCCAAGTCCACTTTGTCCATTAGGACAGCCATGGCTGCCCTCTGGGATGCCGTTTGTACGACCTACCTTTCAGTCTCCCAGTGTCTTTGTATCCAAGGCATCTTCCCAGGCAGGCCGGACTGTATTGTCTTTATCCCGCCCCTGTCTCCCACTGGTTGCTTCCGGGCTTCACCTTGCTCTCCTTTGCTGATGTTTCTGGATATGTCTGCCTTTTCAATTTTGTTGTCTCATGTCTCCTTGCTCCTTCCGTTCCTGCTGTATTTGTTTTGGGCTTTAAGTAAACACTTTATAATGCAGCATTTAATTTCTTTGATAATTCCCCCACCATTTATTCTGAGTTTTCTTTGGAAGTTACTCTGGGACTTATATTTATCAGAACAGAATATATGACCCATTTATATGGCCCATTTATATGGGTCATATATTTATCAGAACAGTGTGAAATTTGTGCTACCTTAATTACAATGTGATATAAAAATCTCCTACATAGCTCCGTTTCTCCCCTTTTGTCATATTACCATTAGACATGTTATATCGGTAAATATTTAAAAACCCCAACATACATTGTTATAAGTATTACTTCACATAGCTTAATTTATTTTATATTTTATTTATTCATTCATTCATTTATTGGTGCCAGGATTTAAACCCAGGGATGCTTAACCACTGAGCCACATTCCCAGCCCTTTTAATTTTTTTTTATTTTGAGGCAGGTCTTGCTAAGTTACTTAAGGCCTCGCTAACTTGCAATCCTCCTGCCTCAGCCTCCTGAGCCACTGGGATTACAGGCTTGGGCCAATGCCCCTGGCAGCTTAATGTATTTTAAAGAAACTGAGAGAAGAAAGGGAAGAAGTGTGTTTGTAACTTATTCTGTGTTAGCCTTCTTCCTCATGCTCCCTAGTTTTCGTGACTTGTTCCTGTGGGTTTCAGTTACAGCCAGGAGCCCTTTCTTTAGCCCATACACCTTCCTTCTGGCCCGCCTCCTTGCCGTCACTATTAACACATTACTACCTGTCCTATGCTGTAGGCCACATGTCATCTGTGTGCTGTTTGGATGATAGATTCCAAGTCAGCTCAATCGCACGCTGCCTATATCCTGATTACCAATCACTTCACCAGTGCCCTTTTTCAATGTGTGTGCAACTGAGTGACCACACAGTGTCACCTCCAGTGTGGGACGCTCCTGCAGCCACCCTTGTTCAGCATCTCTTGTTCAGCTTTTGATGATATATCACTTTCACCTGTGAAGGGCAGCTTTGCTGGATGGAGAACCACTGGCTGAGGATATCGTTCTCCAGGCACTTGTAGATCTCCCATTGCCTGCTGCTCTCCGCTGCTGCCAATGAGAAATCAGCTGCTACTCTTACTGGGGCTCCCCTGCAATTGAGAAGCTGTCTTTCCTGCTGCCCTCGAGATGGTCTCTTTCATTTTTGTCAGCATTTTTGTTGTGCCATGTCCATTTGTGGAACTCTGTACACTTCTACCTAGCATCTGTGGGGCCTCCTGCATGTGCAGATGAGTATTCCTTAGAATGGAAGTCTTCCACTACTCTCTCTAAAGATTCTTACTGGTTCTCTCTCCTCTCCTAGACTTCCCTTTCACATATGCGGCCATGCGTAGTGGTGTTCCATGCCTCCACCCACCCTCCTGTAATCTTTTTAAAACTGTCTCTGTGGTGTTGTCTTTTCCAGATCATATATATTTGGGATTTTATGTAGACTTTCCAGACTGGTTCTCTTCACTTAGTAATATGGATTTAAGATTCCCCTGTCACTTTAGGGTTGACAGCACATTCTTTTAGTGATGAAGAATATTCTGTCATGGTTAGAGAACATACTTCACATTATTTCTATCTTTCTGAAGTTATTCGGGTTTGTTGGATGGCCTAGCACAAGTCTGTCCTAGGGAATGTTCCATATGCCTTGAGAAGAGTGTATATTCTGCTGCTGTTAATAGTATTCTATAAATTGTTAGCTTCATTGGTTTGCAGTATTGTTTTTCTGTTTCCTTGCGGTTGCATCCAGTATTGGAAATGAAGTTTGCTTATTTATTCACCTGTTGAAGATGCTTGGTTATCCTATGTGTGACCGCTGTGACCAAGAATTCTGCAAACCTTGCTGTGCAGGGTCTTATGTGATGTCAGCATTCAGCTCATTTGGGTAAAACCTGGGATCGTGATTGTTGGATTGTTTGGCAAAACTTCGTTTAGTTCCGGCTCCTTGGCGTTCCAGAGTATCAGCGGTTTAAGATTCACTGGTGGCACCAGGTATATGGCTGTAAATCTTGGGCATTTTAGTTTGCATTTCTCTAATGACGTATGTTGAGCATCTTTTCCTAGGATACTTTCCATGTATATGTCTTCTCTGGTAAGATTTTCAGATCTTTTGCGCATTTTAAAACTGTGGGCGTTAACATTCTATCTATATTTTTATGACAGTCCTTTATCAGATGTATTTCTTGCAATTATTCCTCCTGACCTATGGCTCCTCCTTTCACTCTTTCGCAGGACAGGATCGTGTTGTGGCCTTTTCGGGAAGGCGGAGGGAGGCGGCGTGCGCGGGGGCCTGCGCGGCGTGTGGGTGCGCAGGTGCCGCGCGTGCCTCGCGCACCCGGGGGGCCAGCGGCCTCCCGCGGGGACAGCCGCCAACAACCTAGGCCCCTGGATTCGGCCACCAGGAGGCGCTGCGGGAACCCCGAGGGGCCCGCGACTGGGCCAGTTCTTTCCGACAGTGACCGTCTGCTGGCGGCGGCTAGAGGAGGAGCGCGAGGACCCGAGTCCCTTCAGGCCGGGTCTGCAGCTCCGCGTTCCCACGAGTCTCCCGCCTGAGCTCCCAGCGGGGACCCCGGGAACTGCGGGCGCCACTGAGCCGCACCGACCCGGGGTGGAGGCTCCAGGCGTCGCCGTCGGATCCTCCAGACCCCGCGCGGTTCCAGCTCCGCCCGCTCGGGCGGCACCCGGCGTCGGCGCGGAACGCAGCCAGGCAGCTTCCTGGGCCGCCGGACCGCGCGTCCCCCGTTCCCGCCATGCGCCCCAGGGGGCGTCGAGCTCCAGCGGCTCGCGCTTCCCCTCGCGCCCAGGTCCCAACCGTCGCTCGGACCCTGGACGCTCGGACTCCGGCCGATTCCGCGGACGTCGGGAAAATGGCCCGCTGAAGCTGCCCTCCAGGCCGTCGACCGCGCCCTCCGCACCCATGGGCAGCTTCCTGGGCAAGCCGGGTCCCTCGGCGTCCCCAGCCTCCGCGCCCGCCGATTCGCCAGAGAGGCCTCGGATCCGCCGGCCGGCCCCGCCGCTCTGCCACGTCCAGCGGGTCCAGTACATCCATCGCGCCCACCCTGCCCCACGGCGCAGGCCCGCAAGGAGGCCGCCGAACTGGGACCCTGCCCATCCTTCGAGGGGTGTCAACGAGGCATGGAGGCGCTTTCCCATGAACAGGTTCCAGAATTCCGTCATGGGGCCTCTTCCCTCAGATTGGTGGGAAAGCTACCTCAAGCGCACCATTTGGTCTCTTCGGCACCCTCGGGCGGTGTGGAGCCCGGTGACCGTCAAGATCTCTCCTCCTGGGCAGAGAGCGCCCCCGTCCGTTTCCTCGGCAGGCGTGATCGCCTCCGCAGGACCCTCGGAGGTGCCGCCAGACCCGTGCGCAAAGGAGACGGTGCTGAGGGCGCTCCGGCAGTGCAGGAGAGGGAGCGCCAGGGTGCGAGAACCGCCGCTGCCCCGGAGCTCCGACGCGGAGAGGAGTCGCGAGATCAGGCCATCCGCCTTTAAGCCGCTGGCAAAACAGCCAGCCAGCGCTTATCTTGTCCCCAGGCCTGGGCTTCTGAAAAGGAGCTTCCACTCCTGGAGCTCCGGTCACAGCTTGAGGAGGTCGGGTTGCTGCTCTGAGAGCTGCTCTGCTGGCAGACGCACGGGAGGCCCCCTTTGTGCCAAAAGAAATGCCATTAGCAGCTCTTATAGTTCTTCCAGAGATTTCACAGAGCCGTGGAGGAGAAGTTTTCCCAGTACATCAATCCAGACACCAGAGTGGCCGGTTAAAAGGAAAGAGAAAGGTCACCAGTATCTCTCTCCAGTCCCACTGGTGTCAGACTCTGGGTCCCCGGGAGCACCTGACAGTGGTGAGCAGCACCGTCTGAAGGTTCCACTGCTGTTCTCTCGCCCTGGTAACCTGCTGTCCACCAGTTCAGCTCCCCAGCTCGGTTGTGCAGGCGCTGGCAAGGCCCTTGCCTTGGGGAAGGAAGCTGGGCCCCAGTGGG
The DNA here is from genome assembly GCF_902686445.1 of Sciurus carolinensis. Taxonomy (NCBI): domain Eukaryota; kingdom Metazoa; phylum Chordata; class Mammalia; order Rodentia; family Sciuridae; genus Sciurus; species Sciurus carolinensis. The sequence continues at coordinate 130,966,132 of NC_062219.1, forward strand.
GTGACAAGACCAGAGAGAATACAGCCCTGGCGTGGGCTGGCAGTCCACATTCCCTGCCTTTCACGGTGCCTCCTCCAGAGGCAGCAGCTACCACTAGCATGCATCAACTGGACATCTTGAAGATGCAGAAGTCTCCAGGTCCACTGGCCTTCCCAGGGTCTCCTGGAGAGGCAACCCATGTGGCACAGTGCTCTCAGAAGACACCCAGCCTGCCTGCCTTAGCTGGATGCTCACACTCAGAGCCCCCTCCAGAGACCTCTACAGACGCAAAGCCCACCGCTACTTGCATCCTGCTGACCCCAGCCTCTCCCACATCACCAGCCACTGACACCGCCGGCCTTCCTTCAATCCCTCAGGCTGACAGGTCTGCCATGCCCCTGGACCCTCCTGTGGTTACCCTAGCAGCACCCACCTTGCAAGGCACAAGATTTGGGGTGATGGCCCCCCCAGCTCCCCGTCCTTCCCTTGCCCCTCCCGCTGTAGCTTCTGTTTGCCCCATATTAAGACCTGCTCTGGGGCCCCCACACAGAGCTGAGATGGCAGGCTCCTTAAATCCCAGCATCCCGGGCACACCCGCAGCATCCACAGGCACTTCGTGCCCGGCCACTCCTGGCGTCTGCACGCCCACCGCCCAGCCTGTCTTTGGCAGCACAGGCCCACTCACAGCCACGGCAGTGCAGCCTCCGTCCCCCTGCAGGCAGCCCTCTCTTCCAGGTGCTCCCGCTTCCTCTCCTTTGTTCCATGGCCTGGCCAGGGCCACCCCAGTGGTCAGGTCCACCCCCACCAGCACATCCAAAGACTCAGCCTTCAGGCCAGCTTTGGGTCTCAGCACCTCGGGTGGCACTTGCTCTGTCCTCCCCTCCCGTAACACTTTCATGCTTGGGGCAGCCCAGGCCTTCGGGGCCAGCTTCTCCCCAGCGCGGGGCTTCATCCTCTCCCCACACCAGCACCCCGTCCTTCCCACTGTACACACAGTCACTGTCTTCAGCCACGTGTTCCCTAGTGTTGTCCAGATACTCCCCTGCAGGGGCTCTGATGGCTTCAGGGACGTGTCAGCCCCGGCCCTATTACCTGCAAGCCAGCCTGCACTGTTGCCGAGCACCTCCAATCTCACCCCACCTTTCAGAGTTCCCACCGGGTTAGGCTCGAGGCCCTCGATCTCGCGGTCCCCGGGAGTCACTCCCCAGCCTGCGTCCGGGGCCATTGCTGGGCAGAAGCAAGGCTTCCCCCAGCCAGTGCTTGCCCCGCGTTGTGGTGACCTGTTACTCTTTGGGGCCTCAGCAGTGGCAGTCCCAATTCCAGTGCCAACTCCAGCTCAGCCAGCCTCTGGGGCTGTGACGCCTGCAGCCCCCACCCCCCATGTGCCTGCCAGCGTGCAGTGCAGCCTGGGCAGCACTCCCGATGGCCTCCCCCCTGGTCCGGTCAGTCCAGCTGACACCGCAGTTGCCACTCACAACCACGAGAGTGGAGCCCGGGGCTCAGTGTTTGGCAGCACAGCGCCACGGCCTTTTGCCTTTGGGGGATTAGTGACCCCTATGGACTGTGGGGAGTCCGGGGTCCTTGTGTCCAGTCCAGGTGTGAGCGCTGCCTCTGGGGCTTCTGGTGTTGATGCAGGGCTCAGTGGGACCACTAGCCCGGTGTCCCACTTTGGAGAAGGCCGGAGACTTCCCAGCCCGAACACACCTTTTTTCTTAGGAAAAGCCAGCTTTTCTGCAAAAAAGATTATGTCTTTTGCTCATAGCACCCCTATCCCTGGATCAGTTCAGGCAGGCAGCCGTCTTGGCCTTGGGCTGTCCCCTCCACCTTCCCAGGAATCCATGGGGAGAGGTGCTTTCAAATCATCAGCTCGTTCATTTTCTATTGGTGCAAAATCAAAAACCCCAAGGAATCGGGAGCAAGGGTATTCCCGAAGGCATCATGCCCACAAGAAATAGCCCACATTCCCTGTCACCGCACCCCGACTTAGACCTCACTGTTGCCACGAAAGGCCTTGGTCTCTGCCATTTCTCTGAGTCAGACATGCCCAGTTCTAGGGTAAGCTTTAGATGCTCACCCTGGGGTGCTGATGTACACCCTGGAAGAAGGTAGAGGACCAAGCACCGTCCGGCGGTGACAGCAGAATGAGGCTGTGCAGACCTAGACCCCCTGGGCCTGAACAGAGCTTTGGCCCCTTCCCCTGCTCCACCCACCTGCCGCTGTCTGCCGGGCATGAGTTCTGGCAGGGCCTGCCTCCTCTTCCTCCCAGGAATAGCCAGGGCAGCCAGGCGGCAGCTGCAGAGCAGGCGCTCCTGCTTGTGGGGAGGAGGAACAGACTCTTCCTAAACCTGAGCCTGAGAAGTGGGTCCCCGCTTGGGTCCCTTGGGGATACTGGTTTCTCATTTCTCACTGCTCTGTTCCTCAGTGGGTTCTTGGAGCAGCTTTTGATGTAATTTGACCTTGAATCCAGTTTCTCCTTGAGGATTAGTGGTTGACCCTTGGGCAGCCTCTGTGCTGCTCCTGTGGTGCCACCTCCCCAACCACTTGCCATCTTTTCCTGACAGAGGTCATGGACCAGCCCCTCCTCTCCCTGCCAGCCCAACTATGCAGGGAAGGCTCCATGTGTGAGACCCCAGCGGTTCCTCCTCATCCAAGAAAGGGAGGCATTTGGCCAGTGTCCTGGAGGGCCCAGCAGGAGGGCCCTCCGGGTGCCAGTCTCCACTTGCCACCTTCTCTGCTGGCCACCCTCAGTGCACACACGTGGGCCTGTCCTCTTGTGCAGTGCTGGTGTCTGCTGTGTGCTTCCGATTGTGCTTGGGGGAGGGTGGCTCACAGGAGCGGTGCTGCTGGTGGGTTTGGCGAGGGAGGGACAGGCACACTGTCCTATCCTTGTGGCTAGTACTGGTTCCTGGATGTGCAACAGCGCGTGACTCTGAGGGCCAGCCTCTCAGGAAATCAGAGGGCCAGAAACGTACAACCAGGGTACAGCTTGTTATTCATACCTCACCAACTCACCCCACTTGTTCATGCCTGTCCCCGGAGGGCAGGCCAGGCAGAAAGCCCTGGGGACCAGTGTCAGAGTGGGAAGAGGGGAAAGGGCAGGTGCCGGAGGCGACCCAGGGCATGGTCTGTGGGAGGTGTGGGTGAGCACTTCTTATCATCCTGGGAAGAGGCCATATGGCTCCCTGAGCACACGGGCCACCCACCTCCTGCTTACGGAGGCCGTGGAGGAGGACTAATTGGAGAAACAAGCAATATTGAGTTGGATAATAAAATAAAATAAACTGTTGAAGTAAGTCTGTGATAATGGAGTTTCTGTCCAGCCAGTCTGGATGTAGGGTAAGGAGGCAGGTGATGTCAGGAAGCCTGCCCGAGTCCACCCGTGAGGACAGTGTGGGTTAAGCCCTGATGACAGGAGTGTGCTCATTCCCCCCTCCCCAGAGCAGAGCAGCAGAGCTGGAATCCTGAGCTAGGTGAGTCCGCTGCCAGTGCCCACAGAGGGGCAAGAAGGGCACGTGGCGCAGCCTGTGCCGCGTGCCTGTGATGCCATGTGCCCTCAGCTGGCGCACTTTGCGCCGACCCTCGGGGGCCACGGCCGGCTTGGTGTGGGACCCTCATGTGAACCTGACCCCGTGATCCTGGAGAAAGCAAGGACCGCCTAGAGGGAGGGAAGGACCCCGGGCTAAGACTTGAAGCTCAGGTTCTGCCCGTGCCGTGGGGCCAGGGTGAGGAAGGCAGGGCCCTGGGCCACTTCTGGAAGTCATGCAGGCTGAGCGGGAGCAGGTCACGGCCTGCTGTGGACAGGGTGCAGAACAGACGCATCCTGTCTCCAGCGTGGGAAGACGGGGGCTCGGAGTCGGGTAGGCTCTGAGGACACAGCATTAACAAAGTGAGCTCAAACCCGTGGCCAGGTGGTGGGCACTGGCAGGCGGGGGCAGCAGAAGGAGGACAGATGAAGGAGCCGGACCTGGGGAATCCTGGAGGGTCTGACCTGGGTTTCTCCCCAGGCTTAGAAGGCAGTTGTCCCCCCTCAGCGACTGCCATCCTGTGCCTTCCAGCCAGCAGTGGGGAGTGAGAGGACACTTCAATTAGTCATGTATTTTCTCAGCTATCTCCTTATCTGCCCGTCTCTCTTCCCTCGTCCAACCAGTGGGGCTACTCTGGGTGCCTTTGCTTAGCCAAGGGACATAACAAGTCAAAAGCCAAAACTCACTCGAGTCTGTGAGTCTGCTCCCGGGCCTGGCTTCTGAAACCTGAAGACCCAGGGGTGGCAGGGAAGGATCAAGACAGAAGCAACTTGTAGGAGGGTGTGAGTCTGGGGGCAAGGAACTTCTGGAAAGTGAGAGGGATTCACCTGCAGTGCAGTCAGGAGAGCTGGAGTCCAGCAGTGAGGAGTCGATGGGCCCAGGGGGAATTAGGGCTGAGGGCCGAGTCTGCCTCAAGTCCTGGTGGTAAGTGCAGCAGGAAACAGGCAGACCCAGGTCTCTTCAGGGAGTGTGGGAGGTCGTCACACGCCTGAAACCCCGAGGAGAGAGTGGGAAATTAGTGTCAACCTGTGCCAGGGATGGCACCTGTCAATGGTCTACTTCCTGGTCCTGGGGTGCACCTTCCCACTGCACCCCACAGGCAGGAACGGTGAGAGTCTGCCTGGGGCTCTTCCACAGGCCCTTAAGCAAGGGCTCCTCCGTCTGGTCCCATCACCTCCCAGGGCCCACCCTCCCAGTACTATCACCTAAGGACTGGAATTTCAATATATGAATGGGCTGGGGCGGGGGGCACACACACTCAGTCCATTTCAACTTTATTTTTGAATTGCTGATTGCAAGTGTCAAAACACAGCTCTGTGTGTATGTGTGTGTGTGTGTGTGTGTGTGTGTGTGTGTGTGTGTGTTTATGAGAGACAGACAGAGAGAATCCTGTTCCCTGAAACTCTGCTGGACTCACCTGCAGCCCAGTGGTGTGTGCTCTTGGGGTTTCCCGTGAGTCCTGTGTGGTGTGGCGCCAGCTCTCTCTGGATGCCTTCTGTATTCCTTCTTGCTCATCACTCTGGCTGGGACTTCCAGTACAAGAGCCCGGGGGAGGGTGGGTCCTCAGTCCTGGTCTCAGAAGAAAAGACTTCCTTCTTTTCACCATGGCTGCGACACATGGCAAGTCTGACTGTGGGTTTTTCTTCTTTCTGTTGATGTGATTGATTAAATTTCTCATGTCGAACCACCTACATTCCTGACATAAATTTCACTTGTCATGATAGACAATTTTTTTTGGTTCACTAGCAACTTGCTATGGGTTTTTGCATCTTATATCCATAAAGAATGTTTGTCTGAATCATTTCTGACTTTGATTCCAGGGTAGTAGGAGTCTCAGAAATGAGGCAGAGACTGTTCCCTCCATGTCTACTCTTCAGAAGAGTTTGGCAAGGTCTGTTTTTCTTTGTTTGTTTTGGTACTTAGCTACAGTTCCATCCCTTTTTAATTTTTTAATTTGGAGACAGGGACATGCTAAGTTACAGAGGCTGATCTTGAACTTGCGATTCTCCTACCTCAGTATCCTGAGTGGCTGGTATTACAGGTACATCGCAAGGACTGGTCTTAATTCTTCCTTTGAAATTCAGCAGGATTCACTGGTGAAGCTGTCTGGTCCTGGAATCTGTTTGTCAGGAGGCCTTGGCTCACTGATTTGTTTTTTTTACTTCTTACAGGTCTCTTTTGATTTTCTCTTTCTTATTGAGTCAGTTTCAGTGATTTGTGTGTTTCTAGGAATTGGTCCAGTTTATCTAGGTTGTTTAATTTGTTGGCATACAATTTGTTCAGTATTCTCTTACATTCCATTTTATTTTGTAAACTTAGTAGTGATGTTTCAACTCTCATTTCTGATTTTTGTTATTTTCATCTTCTCTCTTTTTCCTTAATGGATCTAGTAAAGGATTGTCAGTTTTCTTATCTTTTCAAAGAACAAATTTTTGGTTTTCTTGATTCATTTGCTTTTCCATTCTCCATTTTACTTAGCTCAAACCTTTTCAGTTTCCTTCCTTCTGCTGACTTGGGGCTTTGTTTGGTCTTCTCAAGCCCCTTGAGGTGTGGAATTAGGCTACTGATCTGAAATCTTTCTTCTTGCCTTTTGGATTTGAAGAAATAACGGTGACACACTTGAATCTTCCCGGTGAATCCTGGACAACTCCTCTCAGGGTGTTTCTGATCAGTTTGTGTCACTAGTACCTTTTAAGAATGGAGCTGGTCAGTGCAATTCAAAAAACACCCTGATGTTCAGATTGTCACAAACAGGAAGGTAAAGGTTGCGATGTGCCACGGAGGCCTCTGCCACCTGCAAGTTACGCATCTGCCTTAGCGCTCTGCAGTCCTCAGAAGTCTAAGTTAAGTCCCCATTGTGATTTCTCTAATTTGGTGTAAATGAGTTTCTGCTCAGGAAGAGTATTTTAATGGAGTTAGGCGTGTCCGTCAAGTGTAAGAAACCGACCTTTTGTATTTCAAAGGTTTCGTTTTTGAAGCAGCCTAGACTGTACAATAAGAAATACAAATAAGTTTCATGGTAGGGAGGAGCGTGATCCCACCCGAGGTGATCTCCCTTAGGGGCTCGTCTAGCGACCAGGCGGTGGGCTCATTTTGCGGCCTCATTTTCGGAAGCGTTTTGCCTTGGCGTAGGCTTCCCGCTCGCTCGCTGGGCAGGTGGGTTAGGAGTTGTGGAGAGGGCCGTGCGATCGCCGGGCACACTCCTCACCCAGCACGTCCCCACTGTTTTATCGAAGTTACTTTACATACGGTAAGACTCAGGGGTCTCAGGGAGGGCAGAGCTCGACGCGTTTGCGGGTGGACCCACGCGAACCGCCTCTGCGCGCCGGGCCCGGGCTGCGCGCCCCCGGCCCGACGGCTGCTCCGGGCGGTGTGCGCGAGGTCGGCGCGCCAATCCCGGAGCCGGCGGCGGCCGAGCCGCGCGGGAGGAGGGGAGTGTGGCTCTCTTTGCTCAGTATGATGGTCTTAAGATGTAGTAGTGACTCACAGTTCATCCTTCGTGGAACTAAGTAGGAGCCATCTTTTAAACAAGCCGCAATCTGTGGGTGCGAGGAAACAGCTGGTGGGTGGGGACTGCCCGAACCCCGGGGCTGCGGGGTACTTTAGCGCCCAGTGCCCCTGGGCTCACGGACGGGAGGTCCTGCTGAGAAAATCAGCCGAGATGCTCGATGCTCGGTGCCGGTGCCTCCGTACTTGACCTCTGCGAAGACTTAGTGCCCCGGTTCTCTATGAAAGAACTAAGCACTCTCTTTCCCCACCTTTTCTTGCAGTACCTGCCCTTGTTACTCATTTCAAAAGAAAGGCAAATCTCTCCCTTCTCTCTCCGGAAGAGCTGACAAATTCACCATTAATTTCCAGTGAATCCGCGTTACATCTTCCCGTGAACAGAATGCACGCTAATCTCCAGTATGTTATGGTTTTGTGTTTTCTTCACATTCAAAAGAAAAACACTTTTTACTTCTGCACAATGTCTGTTACATTTTTACTTGGTAAGAATCTCACTGTCACTCCTTTATTTAAGTCTATGCATGATTTGTAAAACTCAGGTCGGATCAATGGGACTGCCTGGTGAGCCTGTCTCTCCGGCAATCCATGTTGCAAAAATCATGAAGACACCGTTCCTATCTCCACGGGCATACACAACATCAGTGTGGGCTTTATGGAAAAAAAAAAAAAAAAAAAAGGCAAAAAGTTCGATGCGAAGTGGTAGAAAACGGGAAGCATTAACCATTTTTAAAGTTTAAGCATCTGAATTCCAAGGGGAGACATGGACTGAGAGGGGAAAGGAAGTCATAGTACGATATTTATGAAACAAATTTTTAAGAAAAAAATAGTTAAAGCACTCTGTAGTGAGTCGTTAGAGTCACAAAATATAACTTCTTCTAAACAACAAGAACCCCAAATTATAAGAAACCACAGGAAAAATCAAATGAAAAGATGAAATAAGGCAATGGGGGAATTGCTTTTTCCTTTCCTCTGCTGCTTGGAGACGCTCTTATTTGGAGGCACCCAAGAGCTGGTCTTCACATCAATCCCCCTGTGGCCCCACAAGCATTTTGACTAGTGCAAGTGCCCAGCTGTGGGGGATGGCTGCACACCTGCAGTACTCGGTGGAGACCCAGGTAGCAGAAGGAACAGGGAAGAAAAGCTCTCTATTAACTAGCACTGCAGCAGGGCCCAGGGGATTCTAAGTACAACAGAGTGTGCATAGGATCTTACCTTGTTGTGGTGCAAGAGAAGGGGAAGTCAGAAGATAGATAGACACACACAGGACTCAGGCAGAAACAAAGCCAATCACCTAGAAGGGCCCTGGGCGTTGGGAAAACAGGGAGGAAGAATGGGGACTAGTGACCTTTCTCTGAGTATATCTTTCTTGGAATGGGAAGGACAAAACCCAAAACAACAACAACAAAATCCTAAAGCTAAAGGCAAAGTAAAATAATTGAACTTCACTGCATTTCAAGGGAATACTACATATATACATATCTCTAAAAGAAAGAACCAATTCAAGAAATCAATTTTTTTTTTGTTTTTTTTTTAAACACAGAATCTGGACCAGGGTGAAAATTACAAACAAATCCTGAACTTTTTCAATTGTTTTTTTTTCCTGTTGTCATGCAGATGAAGTAATTTTGAAGTACTTTAGGTGTATTATATGACAGTGTGTTAATGTCACATGGCTGGCTGTTCTCATTCTGGAGAAGGAAGACACCACAGGAGACAAGGGGAGGGAGAAAGGACCTTTTGGTCATGAGTAGACCTGAAGCTGTTATTGTGACTTCTGATTAGTCAAATATGCGTGTGCCTATAAACATGTATGTTTGGTTTTTGTGTGTATGTGTGTGTGTTTTTATGTGTCTGCACACACAAGAATTTCCTAGATTTTTTTGGCTAAAGGGTCCTAAAAGCAAGACATCCCTGAGGCAAAAAACACAGCTGGCCCCTGGACATGGTGGCTCACTCAAGGTTCCCTCTGGGGAATAATGGGGGCCTGTTAGGCCAGAAATTCAGAGCACCTAAAGAACACAGGGCCACAATGTGCCAAGGACACTGTCTCAGACTGCAGAGCTTCTGCTGACCAACTTTGGATTAATTCAAGTAACAATATCATTAAAGACAACAATGAATTGCAAACCACTGAACAATAGGTGTTCACAAGCTGGAACTAACAATGAACACACACAGAAAGAGGTTAGCAGAGAGGCCCTGCTCACAAGGGAATGCCCAAGTACAGACTGCTAAATGTGGAGAGAATGAGGGGTGGAAGAACCATGGGTTTGACACCATCATAGTAAATATGGTTCAGGTAGGAATCAATAGATGCCAAAGCTGAAGGAAATTGTCAAGGGAGCAAGCTGTCAGTGTGGTCCTTGTGTGTCTCCCCTGTAGTGCTTTAGTCTCAATGGAAAAAGGCACAGGCAAGCCTCAGCCTGACTGCAGAGCCGAATTAACCCAGTAATGAGGGGTGATGGACATAGGAGTCTTCAGCATCCAGACCGTATTTCCAGGGACTCCTTCTTCTTACATGGTATCCTGCATAGATGTACACCCTGAACCTAACAGGAAAAGAAATCACGAAGCCCAAATGAATAATGTTTTGTTTTATTTTTTCACATGTGAGCAGTCACTGTGTCCTTCAAAAATGTCAGGGTCATAAAATACCCACAGGTATTTATGTGGACATGTTCCAGGTTAAAGGGCACTAAAAGGCTGTGGAGGTTACCTGATCCTAAATTCAATCCAGTTCTAAAGTATGGGTGCCAAAAAGCGTATTACAGCTCAGTTGACAAAAGTGGAATACAGGCTAGAGATTTAAAAAACACATCATATTAAAAGTGGTTGTAAGAGAGTGTCTTTGCTTTCAGAAAATGTCCTCTTAAATATTAGAGAGCAAAGGGCCACAATGCTTAGAACTTACCCTTAAATGTTCTGAAAAATAGTGGTAGAGCACTTTCTGAGCTAGTCTGCAACTCTGGGTTCCATCTCCAGTATCAAAATCAAACCAAGTCAAAAAAGGGTATGGTGGTCCCCCATCGTTCTAAGTTTTACACATTTTTCTCTAAGTTTGAGAGACTTTTAAACAAAAGATTAAGAACGACTCACACAATAGCATGACATAACGAACTCTCGAGTAACATCAAACAGCTTAAACAGTGAGCTTGATACGCTCCATTGGTCCCCAACAATTATTTTGAATTGCAACCGGAACTGGAGATCCCAAAGCACTTCACTGAGATAGTAAGAAGTGCCTGCTCCAATTCACTCGGGCAAGAGCTTTAACATTATGAAACAGAAAAGATTCACAGAGGACCGACGAGGGTGGGACTCGAACCCACGCGTGCAGAGCACAATGGATTAGCAGTCCATCGCCTTAACCACTCGGCCACCTCGTCCCGCTCAAGCAGCGGGCTTGTAGATGCTCCTTTCAGGCTTACTTTTGGCAGGGCCTGCACTTTGATCAAGCGATCTGCAAATCTTCGCCGGAAAGAATCCTCCTGCCAGGTTCTTCCCTTCCTCCTCCCAGGGCTTCTCACGTTGGGACGAGCCACCCCAGGCCCCAGCTGTCGCGGCCTCACACCCACAGTTGCCCTCCAGGCCTGGCGCATCTTGCTGTTGTCCCGGGATCCACGCTCTCCTTCGCTCTGCTGCAGTTCTTAAGCCCCTCCGCACTCACGCCACCTGCTTTGGTTGCTCCGCTCGCATCGGACCTTGCAGTCTTCTCACCGAGCTGTATACTGTTGAAAAATCTTGCGCGAACCCTTTTCCTCTTGGAACCGTATTTCCATTCTGCGTCTGCCACAGAATTCCATCCCAATAGTATGTATCTTCACACGTCAAAGACCTCATCTGCCACATTGCAGCAGAAACTACTTCTAAAAGTAGAAATCTGATTTTTATTGATTTCCAGCGATCATAAACCTGTTTTAAGCATTTTCCTCTGCCTTGAATCACCTGTACATGCAACGTTAGCGCGCAATAAAAGACACAGAGGATTTTAATAAGAAATCTATCATATATGAAAATTTGAATGGGAAATACATCTTTTAATGAAAGAGCTGAAAATATTTTCCCCATCAATTCGTGTGTCTATGAATGAAAATTTCTTGCTGGAGTGAGATTTCAGTGGGAATTAACAGCAAAATAACCGATTTTGTGGTCCCGAGCTTGCAGAAGGTGTTCTTATTAGTAAGGTGCATTATTTAAAGTAGAATCTCCAACGCATTGTAATTAAAATTATGTAAATTTAATTAGTAAATGATAGCGATAAATAAAAGTGATAGCAGATTTACGACTACATAGAATTTATAAAATATGGATATCCGTAATATTCGATAGAAGTCAAAAGAGTTTTCTTACGAATTCAAATAAGCGTAAAAAATGAAGACGATGTTCTCACGCTTCCTCTCGTTGAGACTGAGGCAGCCGTCACCTGCACGGGGACCCTGGAGACCCGGTGTCCCGCTGTCCTTTCCTATCCCCGCGGGCGGTTGCGTAAGTAGTGCGCACGTCCGCCGGGGAGGGTGGAGGCCGGGCCGCCGGACTCGGGGCGTCCGCCGGGGAGGGTGGAGGCCGGGCCATCAGATCCCGGCGCCGTGCGCGCAGGCGGACGCGGCGCGGTGGATCCCTGCGCGCGGCCCTTCGGACCTCCCAGCGCCGAGCTCCTTCCGGTCAGTATTCACTATTGGCGGCCTTTCTCGCCCGGCTCAGAGTTTGCGTTTCTCATCCCCGCGTCTCCCCGGCCGCCCCATCCGCTTGCGGGTGGCTGAGCTTTCCCAACTGGCTTCTCCCCAGGAGCCGGCCTGGGCCTGACCGTATCCAGCCAGGACAGTTTGGCTCCAGGGAACCAAGAACACCAGCAGCTAAGGAACTGCGGTGTGGGTGGTCTTCCACTTGCTGCTCCACATCTAGGGTCAGAGAATTACTAGGACCTTAATTCCTGTTGAAAGCATCGTGGATATATTTTCTGAACAGAGAGGAGAACGATGTTTGAAGAGCATGCTTCTTACACATCTAACTACAAGGGCTCAGGAGGAAATTGTAATGGGGGTCCACTTTAATGCCCTAACCCTTGCTGCTCGGTCACCGTGGCTTATTTTAAAATCGACATTTTTTTTTTTCTTCTTTGCTTTCTCTCTCTCCCTCTTCCCCTCCCTATCCTTGGGGAAGCAAGATTGTGCTTCTTCTCATCCTAGGTGAGTCAATTTTCCTTGAGCGCACACCACAGGAATGGAGTAATTCAGACTTGGGGATGGCGCCAGAGAACCTAAGAAGCGATTCTGCAAAGCTAGAAGTGAGTTAAGACCCCTGACAGGGCACAGCTGGAAAGCAGCCTTTGAACCACCTCTTTGAAAACCCTGTTACCCCTGACCAGCCTCTAGGACGGGGGTCTCCTGTGTTTCTCCTTCGCTAGTAAACCAATAAAACTTTGTTTTCCTTTTTCTCAAAATCTTGTCTTCGTTATTGAATTGGCATTGGGAACAAGGACGGAGCTATCAGTACAAAATGTTTTTGCCCCACAGACCCAGATTTCACTAAAATTCCTTGAGAGGAGCAAGCCGGTGGGGAAGATGCGTGCTGCGCTCACAATTGCCAGAGAACCTCCTCCCTGTCTCTGCTGAGTGGGGTCACAGCAAACAGAATCTTGCAGTCATAGTGATCAAGCACACAAGCCAGGACCATCAGAGCCAGTGTGAGCCAAGAGTAGGGATGAAAGCACACTCTCTCTATGGGATGGTGGAGGGCCGTCCTGCCTCAGGTTCCTGAGGTCGACCTTGAGGAATAAAAATATTAGTAATTACCAATTTTTCCTGATTTTCTTGATTAAATAGTAAAACAATCATACAACAGAAATCTCTGATGCACATTTTCAGACACCTTTTAAAAGAAAACCAACTTGTAGTTTTTACTTGTTGAGGGGCTCCCAGTAGATAAGTCTCGATGCCCCCTCAGACTGAGGTGTTTGATGCTGCCCAACACCTCGGGCGGCCTTTGCATTCATGCCACGGTGGCCACTCCAGTTATGCAGACAACAAGGGTTGCAGTCGCCATCTCTGCATACCCTCTCATTCCCCGCCTTCCCTTTCTTCTTACACTGCATGCAGGATGTGGTCTGGGTTTGAGGTCTGCTTCCCTGCTCAGAACTCATGGACCAGCACGCTTGAAACCAACTCAAGCTGAGGGTCTCTCTGAGGCTGAGAGAAACTTCCTCCAGCTGAGGTCAAAGGCTGCATCCCCCAGGTCTGACCAGGGCCAGGAAGTGTGGAGGCTAACTAAAGATCCTGCCTTCCATCTGTCCTTGCTCCTCTTCTATAACAGCTGTACCGCAGGCTTCAGACTCTGGACTCAAATCCTCGCTCACTGATCTCTACTCTTCCTCCTTAAGTGGTATGTATCTTAATGGCTTCCTAGAGGATATAATCACTATACAAATATGAAAGAATAAAGGAAAATCGAGTGAATTCTCTCCAGACACACTCCAGTACCGCAGAGAGAGAATTTGGATGATCTCCTTTCACCCTGGCTCTAGGCCTATGGAAAACAATCATTACCTACTTGTCTATAACCCTTTTTACATCAGCAAAGCTCAGCGGACCTACTGCGTGTTTTTAAAGTAGGTTTCCTGGACACATTTCAAACATCAGGCCATAGAAGCCTGCTTGTCTCCTTTACTTGATTCTGGGCTGTGTCATGCAATTGCTATATGATCATTTGCTGGCTGTTGGGATTTTCTATGTTCCCGCTCATAAGGAAGTTTCACAGGGATGCACTCCAGCCCCGAGCCCCTAGACCTGACGCCTGATGTCTGCCTCCCAAGTCAGCCTTAGGTTGCCCTCCCTGGGACCTCAGCGCCTGCAGCTGGATCTTGGCCCTAATAACCGCTGCACCCTTCACCCCTGTAGATTCTGGAGGAAGATCCTTTGTATCTGCAGGCTGGGGAGCCTGGGGGATGGTGTTTTACTTCCTGGGCAGTGGGAAGTTGCCTCTGGCGCGGGTGCTTAGGACGGAGAGGTTGAAACCCCGAGAGGCCGCAGGCGAAGACCCTGCCTGCAGTTTGTGTGAGTCACTTTCAAACCGCCTGTGGCCAGGCGGGGTCGGCTCTTGGAGAGAGGAGCGCAAGGCCCAGGTTTCCTCGTTTGTGTCTGAGAATCATCTTCTCCCTGACGCCTTGTCGGTGCAAGGTCTTTGCAGGGGTGACAGTTCCACCCGCTCCTGTCCTCCGCCGGCCCTGGAGCACAGGGTGACTCCGCGAGGAGCGAGCAGCTGCCCTCAGCACTCGCCCGATGAGAGGGGCGGGACGAAAGCCCCACGACCGGAGCTGGACGGCTGCCGAGGAGGGTTTCTCGGGACCAGGGCTCGGCGCCTCCACCGGGGCGGTCCGCTCAAGGCCGGTGGCTACTGGCCGCAGGAGTCCAGCCCCACGCCCCGGGCGTCCAGGCGCTGTGCCCTGTTGGGCTCGCAGCTCACGCTCCATCGGGGCTGTGGTGAGATCTGGAAGGTGTGCAGAGGCCGCCGGGCCGACCTGTTGACGAGCTCTCCTCCCTCGTGTCTTCACCATCGGCGACAGGAGGCTGGTTTCGGGGGTGTTCGGGAGGACGAAATAAAATCGAACACATTTTAAAACGCCAGCAATCTTTTCAGTGCTTTGGTTGATTTCCAGGCAGGTCTCCCACTCGGAGGCTCCGTGACCTCCACGACACTGGCTTCCGGGCGAACGGTAGGAACCCTGGGGAAACAGGGGCTGGAGGCCCCGGGCTCGGGAAGACGGGCGCGCGGACTTGGAACTTCTTCAGAGCCGTGAGCCGTTCTTGCTCTTTCCGGTGGGTAAAAGGGAGGTCTTAGCACCACGCTCTGACCGGCTGAGCGAACCGGCCACTGGGAAGAGGTAAACAGGTTTTTCCTGTTTCTTTAGGGTGTTATCTTCAGCAACGTCATTGTTGAACTGGGAAGAATCTCTTTGCATTTTTAGTCTTTTAATAAATAATGATAGGCATTCTCTAAAAGAAAAAAAAGAAAAACACTGATTTTTTAAAGCCACACTCCTAGACTTCAACTTTTCAAGCTGCTTTTAATGGCTCAAGGACGCATGGACGTATTTACTCTCACTGCTGTCCGAAGGTCTGCTCTTCAGCACGTGCACACGGTGAATCAGACCCTCAACAACCGGCTAATCCTGCCCTCCTAAGAGCCGCGCTAACTGCATGTCATTGTTTGCCTGAAGGATGTTCCGACCCATCCGGGCGGTCTGGTCTCGCAGCTTTCCGATGCCCAGTCTCCTGAGCCACACTTGCAGCCTTCCCATCCCCCTGCCGCCTGGCTTCCCCAGCGACCTAAATCCAAGGGCACTTCAGAGCCTCTGTGCTGGCTAGCTCTGGAAATTGCCACCTAGTCTCATCCTGCCCCAAATGTTACCGCTGTTTTGGTGTTTTGTTTGTCATTCCAGAGATTTTTAAATGCACAACCAACGTTATGCAAATATATTTTCTTTTTTCTCTTCACATATAGGGGCATTTTATTCACATTCTATCCTTTGTTTTATAATTTTTTAGTTGGAATGTAATTCTATGATCTTTCCATATCTAAATCAGAGAAATATTCTTCATTATCTTGTAAATATGGCTGATATTCTGTTACATGGTGTGTCCAGGTGGACACTGGCACTTCGGCGCAAGCTGTTTATAGCTGTGAACATATGCTACTGCTCAAGTGTTCCACCGAACCCTACACACGGAGAACCATATGGAAAAATAATGGCAATTTTGATAGACTTTACCTTGTTGCTTTCAAAGAAGTGAGTCCTTTGTCCTTTTTGTGCCCTTGGGTTTTGTTTATTTGTTTGTTTTTGTTTTCCTTTCCCCCTGACTGGGGATTGAACCCAGGGGGCTTTACCACTGAGCCACACCCCAGCCCTTTTGTTTTTTAGGTGGGGTCTCACTAAGGTGCTTAGGGTCTGGCTAATTTGCTAAGGCTGGCTGAGCCTCCCAAGACCTTGTTTTAACACATATTTAACACAAATACATAGGATCCTGGTCACATTCCTACCCCTCCTGCTTCCCCAGTTCCCTACTTCTCCTCTGAAGCAAAACTAGATAATCGGTGAAGATGTAGCGTTATTCACATTAAGAACACGTTTGATTCTGCAATCTCACCTCCTCTGGGGGTAGTCGAGATTTGGGGTGCAGTTAATGATGTATGGCAAAAGGGGGGTGGTGAAACCAGATGGGAGAAGGAAGGGGCTACGTGGAGAGTGGGTAGAAGAACAGCAGTGACTTTCTTCTGACATCGCAGATAAAACTTGGGCATAAACACCTGAGTGGAGAGGAGCCAAGACAAGCTGGTGGTCTGGATATTAAGACCGAGCTGCCTGGGTGGAGTGGCCTGGCCAAGTAGGAGGTGATCAGGGCAAGGGACTACACGATGCAGGCCCTTCTAGAGGAATACAATGTCGAAATCAGCAGCTGCGGGATGCAGGCCCTTCTAGAGGAATACAATATTGAAATCAGAATAAATTTATGGTAAAGACGGTGGGGTGCTGAAAATGTTAACTGGCAACAATTGATCTTCATCAGGTCTGGAGTAAAAAGTGCCATCCCTATTTATAGGCCAATGTAGACACTTCCTTGCAGGTTTGGGGAGGACGCCTCCTCCCCCGCCCTTACACACGCAAGGCCCCGGCTGTGCTTCCTCCGCCAGCCCCAGCAACCTCCTGGGTGAGGCGTGGGTGGAGGGAGCACCGGGAAATGCCGGGCTCCTGGGGGCGCCGCTCTCCGCGAGTCGGGAACTTCACCCCGCACTTCAGCCTGCACTTCAGCACGCAAGACCTGCAAAGAGAAGCAAGCAAGGCAGCACCCCAAAAGGAAAAATAAAGAAGTTGGTCATTCCCAGTCCGCCTCCCGATTCTTTCCCGCGGTCTCATTGCTGCAGGCGGCAACAGGCCAAGCTAAAGATTTTGAATGAGTCCTAACAATAATGGGAATCCATGGAAAGATCTGCATTTTAAAATGGGACCAAATTGCCAGCTCCGGCGCGGTCATTCTTGAGGCCGACTGACGACAGCGTCGTTCTGGTCTTTTAAGTTTAGCTCTTCTGCGGTGGCGGACGCGCTCCGCAGGGCGCGAGCCCGTGGCGTAGGGTCTTGGCACTTGGAGGCCACACCTGACCTCCCGGTGCAGACCTGCCGGGAGATGCCGGGATCGCGGTTGCAAAGGACCTTGGCGACCTCGGTTCACAGGTTAGAGCGTTTTCCCACCTGCCCAGTATGGTAGTCGAATTGATCTTCTTTTCCAGGAAACGATCAAGGTTATTGGGGTTTCCATTCATCAATCATGGAAGTCCGTAAGTGTCGCTGAGAAAATACTACATTCTGGGGAAAATTTTCTTTCCAAAAGACAGTAGAGAATTTTAGGCCTTCCCGTAGAGTAGATTAAAGGGAGAAGAAGGGGAAGGGGGAGGGGGAAAGGGAGGAGGAGGAGGGGGAGGAGGAGGAGGAGGAAGAAGAAGCCTCGATCTAGTACTATCTGGGCTTAACTGGCCACCGAAGGAAGGCTCTGTGAACCTCTCTTGGAGACCAGAGAATGATCCCAAGAAAATAACCCCACCTGGTGTGCCCAACCCCTGAGGTGGTCCCCCCAGTGCAGGCAGTGCTGGAGGAGAGCTTGGGGGTCTTCCTGTGGGCTGAGCTAGCTTTTTGGTAGAATGTCCTTTTACTTGAAAGAATGCCCAGCTCGCACCCGTGAGTGTTTGTCAACTGGCAGTAATGATTGCCAATGTTAAAACTCAAGTTTTCAAGCAAAAATCAGAATTTTGGAAGTCTGTGCTCCAGTAAGATGAGTTTGGCAACTTCCTTTATTGAAAGACATTATTGACCATCTCACAGGCACAGAGACGATAAAACTCATTTAAAGATAATGGTCTAAAAAAGATAAAGATTTTATGTCCAACATTTTTATTTCACCAGAATAACAGACTGCCAGAATAAAATGTCTGATGCCACCTAGACTCAGCACAGGGTCTGGGCACATAAATCATCAAGTGTCACCCCCTGCCAACTGGACAAAACCACCCATCACATTCTGCTCCACCACTGCAAGCTGTGCCCCTTGCAGAAGTTCGGAGAGGTCTCCAGGACTCAGGAAGAGAGATGGAAGTCAAAGTCATAGCACAAAACTGAAGCCTTTTGAAATCGAACCCCCTGGGAGCCTGAACATAGCCTGTCTGGCATTTGGGAAGGACTTTGGACTCTCCTTGTGAGTCATGGAACTTCCGTTAATCCTAACAAATAGAAAGTATGAAGGAAGGAAGTGTACGTTGGATGCAAAATAATAAAATAAAAAATATGAATTATCAGGTTTGAGGGCACCCAAAGGGTTACTATTCCATTCTGGTGTGGACTGGAGAACCCTAGAGAGAGTTTCCACAGTGTGCTAGTTAGCTGGACACTGACTGAAACCTAGTGGTGACAACAGCTTTTCAAAACATATTTTACTTCAAGAAAGAAAAAAAAAAAAATCACAATCTCCAAATGCAAAGTCTTGTGCCTTCTCTGGGGTTCCAAGCTTGAAAACGAAAGCTTTTCCATGTGATCCTGACTGGAGCAGGGCTGAACCCTAGCATTCTGGCTGTCCCGAAACATTGGAACTGTGTGTTCTGGAGAGGATTTCCAAGAAGAAAGAGGATTCCCTGAGCTGGCCATGGCCATTTAAGCAAAAGGTGACCAAGGTGGGATAAGGAGCTTTGCACTCTGGCTTCTAAGTTTGTGTTGTTAAGACTGTTACTCTTCTCCGTGTCTGTCTGTCTCAGAACCATTCTTTTAAAAGTAGTTTCATATTTTGAAGTGTCTGTTTTGTCAACTTTGAAAACTAAAATAAGCAAGCAATTTGTCTAAAGATAACATCTGTTCTTTATTCCTTTGGTTAATGAATCGGTTTCAGATATTTGAGGCAAAATACAATTTCTAGGGCGCGTGTTTCCTTTGTTAAACGTCTGCCTCCTTTTGCGTGCAGGTAATTTTGCACGCCTTTATTTGCTGCAAGATGTATCGCACGATTTTGCCTTGCTTCTCTTCTTTAATGAGTCGTTCCTTTATCAGCTATTCTGTAACATGTAACTAGAAATAATACTGAGTACTCATTACTAATCCAGGCACGCATACCGGTGCTCAGTGTAAATACGCATGGGAATAATAAGGTGAAAGTGGAATTGTGGCAAATTAACACGAACAATCAGTGATGAGGCTACGAGAACATCAAGAAAAACGCGCACACAGGACAAAAGACAATTCCTTCTATCACATGTGATGCTCGAAAGGTCAAATTCATTCGTTTAGAAACTTAAAACAAAGATGTGTTACGGATATCGATCGTATTCAAAGAGAAAGGCTCGGATCGGTTTCGCCGCGGCCTCATCGTCGTGCCTGCTGCGACGACGGTCCAAGGTCCTTCACAAACTCTCGCACGTGGGCCTCCGCGCTCGGGCCAGTGGCGCAATGGACAACGCGTCTGACTACGGATCAGAAGATTCCAGGTTCGACTCCTGGCTGGCTCGCGGCCCCTTTTTAAGGCTTCAGTTTAAGTCTGGCGGAAGTTTTGGGATGCAGAAGCGAATCCTCCGGCGGGAGACGTGGGAAGAGCCTCCGCAGCCCAGCGCTGCGTAAAGCTTCGCGGGCTGCGGGTGGGGGGCGACCTCCCGCCTCACACACCGAACAGCCAGGAGTGGGGAGGGTCCACGGAGCCTGCGCCCTCTGCTGGGCAAAGACCCGCTCCCGGGTTCCCGCCGTAAAGAGCGGGGGGCGCCTCGCTGCGCAGCACCAAGCCGCGGTGGGGCGGCGAATCCCGCGCTGGGTCCCGCGAACCCGGGGCCTCCGCCTTTGTGCGGGACTTGCTTCCCGGGCGCACAACCACGAAGAGCCGGCTGAGCTCGGCGGGGGCGCAGGCCTCCCTGGGAGCAGGACTCCCGGGACGGGTCTCGGAGGAGCGATGCTCCGCGGAGCACGGTCTCGCTCCTTTTATTGCAGAGGTGACGCCCCAGACGGTCTTTCTAGTCTGGTGGTAACAGTGCTCTAGGTGACTTGGGGCGGTTTGAGCGCGTGGCCGGTTAGCTCAGTTGGTTAGAGCGTGGTGCTAATAACGCCAAGGTCGCGGGTTCGATCCCCGTACGGGCCAGACCGCGTTTTTATTTTATTTTATTTTTTCACTTCCAAAGCGTCCCCTCCAATTGCCCTCCAAGCAGCACTGTGGGAAATCCCTGTGGTTCTTACCAGCAGCCACTCAACCAGCTGCTCTCCCACCACAGTGCGGTGCTTGTGCTCCGTCCTGCATGAGTAGAGCACAGTGCCCAGCGCCCAGGGTGAGCCCAGGAGGAAAAATGTGAAAAGCTTATTTGACTGTAAGTTTTCTTTCCAAGCGAGTCCTGAAACCAGCTGCCTCTCCTAAATTGTCGAGAGATAGGAGGCAAGGATAATGGATTCTTAGAAGTTTGTTCTCTGAAGGCCTCTTCGGGTTTAACGGACAACTGAGGTTGCTCATTGTGGGGAAGTATTACTTTCAACACGGAACAGAATGTATGTATGTATGTATTTGAAAGAATCAACCAGACAGGACTCAAATCTGGATTCTTGTGATTGCAAGACGTGAATCGTGAGTCTGCTTCCAACTTGAAAGAACAATTCCAAATTGTGTTACCTCTCATCTTTTGGGGCTGGTCTTTTCCATACCTACCTGCTGATCAGTTTTCACCTGACTATGCTGGCACTTCTTTCTTTCTAGAGTTATCTGGACAAAACTGCTCTACACAAACACCAACTTGAAATAGTTCAGCTGACGGGAATTCCTCCCAAGACGAAAAAATAAAAGTTTAACACAACTCTCTAAATTGAATGAGATATTCTTAAACAAGCACATATATCAACACTTTAAACCAGAAATTAAACTAAAAACAGAAATGGGCAAAAATGAGATGAGATTAAGTAAGAGTTTTAAGTTTTTAAAAAATCAAGAAAAAGAAAAATCACATCAGAAATGAAAGTTACAGTTCTGAACATCATGGGGAGACAGAAGCTGCTGCCCATGAGTCTGGGGCCCTGGCAGTGGAGGAAGAAGAGTGGGAGGAGGGAGTCAGGACCCAGGCCCACCATGGGTCAGCAATGGAAGAACCAGGTTGTGGAGAAGACTGGGCTCTGACTGGCCTTGGTCCTTGCAGCTCCAAAAAGAAACAGGCTCTTGACAAGCTGTGAGCTGGAGTTCAAAGCTCCACAGATTATGAACCAATCTGGCCCCTCAGCCCTAACCAACCTCTCCAGTTTCTCATCCGTAAAACCAGAACCAGCCGGTGGCCCTCACTAGGCTCCATGGCCAATAGCACTGCAGTGGTAAAAATTCCAGGCACTCCTGGGACAGGGGTCCTTTCAGTCCTGAAGACAATCAGGTATTGACCAAGAAGAAGTTACAGGACTTAGTAAGAGAAGTGGATCCAAATGAGCAGCTGGACCAAGATGTGGAGGAGATGCTGCTGCAGCCTGCTGATAACTTTATGGAGAGTGTGGCGGCAGCAGCCTGCTGGGCACCCCAGGTCCAGCACTCTGGAGGTGAAGGACGCCCAGCTGCATCTAGAATGCCAATGGAACACGCGGATCCCAGGACTGGGCCCTGAGGAAATATGACTCTGCAGAAAAGCTTGCCCCACGGAGGCTCACGAACAGAGAATGGCCCTGATCCAGAGAACAACCAAGAAATAACACACGGAGGTATACTAGAGCTCAGATTTTAGGCCTCTCATCCTTGGAAATTTTTAAAAATGCTTTACAGGGAAGCATGTATTTTTTATTAACAGTGCATTAATATCTATAATGACTGAGAGGATCTGCCCAAAGAATAAAGCCTCCTATCCTTACTTCCGGACCCTTTTCCTGCCATCTTAAAGAAGAGCAGTGCGTCTTCCAGAGAAGATTTTGTTTGTGGTTTGTTATGTAAGTGTTTGTTATGTAAGTGAATATAGGAGAAAGCATTATGGTCTTGTCGGGTGAGACGGAATGAGCAGGATTCATAGAGAGTTTTGTTTCCTCCTCCCTTTTCCTGTACTTTGCAATGTCAGTGTTTATTTGATTATGAATTTGATTTGCTTTTCCAGAATAAAGAAATTATTAATTGGGAAAAAAAATGAAAGCTACAAGACACTCAAAGGAAACTAAATTAAAACATGTTTAATAATGAGAAAGAAAGGTAGAGAAAGGTCCATTTTTACTTCTTTACCACCTTTTCATTCTCTAGAGGAGGTAAAGAAATAAAAACAGGCCATAGAAAAATGACTGAAATAAAGGTTAGGTAAAAAAAATCCAATACATATGCAATTGGATTTCCTGAAAGAAAAGAATCAGTAGAGTAAAAGTAGCAATAGAAACTATTATCCAAGAAAAGTTTGTGAACACAAGCCAAGCATTGGGCTTTTAAAGACCAAAATAAAAAAAAAATTAGACCCAGCATTAAGAATAGAAATAAAAGTACGAGCCAAGAAATATATAACTAGCCAAGACTATAGAAAAAAGTTTTTTCGAACCCAGGGCCTTGTACTATACAAAGCAAGCACTCTACCAACTGAGCTACCTCCCCAGCCCGAAAAATGTTTTAAATATGCAAATACGGAGTTCTCCAGCCACTCTTCTTGCAGATTCTTGCAGATCCTCCTCCAATAATGCAACAGATTAGAACATTTTGGGTTCAACTTCTGCTGAATATGCCAGTGTGTTTGAAAGTGCACTTCGATTTGGCCAAATGTCCAATCTTGAACAGTTTGTTCAATAGATCTCTAAACACTGATAATGCAATGACGCTAAGTCTCTTTGCTAAGCAATGAAGGCCAATTGGAGCACAATGTGTAAATGTATTGATTCTTTTATGAAGAGAAGGGATATCAATAATTTATACAAATAGGTGCTTGTGTAAAGAAAATCACAAACAGGTATGTGCAGAGTTTACCTCTGAAGTTGCAAATGATTTGGGGTGGGCGAGGTGTGGGAAGAAGAGACTTTTCACACTCCTACTGTTCTCTAACTTGAAATGCATATTTCTTACCCCCAAATTAAACTTTAATTGAGTGTTTTAAAAACAGTGAGTCCTGTACAATTGAAATCAGTCTTCAGAATGTTTACAGTGAAGCTCTTGGTATCTCTCCTACTGTGTTGATTTTAATGACAATTGTTCACACACCTGCCATTTTAAGAATTTTGTTTTCTTTCACTGAACTGGCAATTACCCAGGTATGAAAGTGTAGGAAGTGCAGATGGTCTTTGTTTCTTGTAAGACTGAAACAATCCAAGTAGGTTAACTTTCTCTGCATGAGTGTTTCCCAAAGGCAAAAGGTAACGCCACACGCCCTTGGCTTTCCCAGGCTGGTGCACCCGTCTTCACTCTGGAGATGGCTGGCAGCAGGCCCGGCCATGGGGAAGTGGCCACCCATGTGTCTGTTAGGCAGCTTTTGGTTTGCTCTGCACTCTCATGGGGAAGTTCTTCTCGCAGACATCCGCGGAGACCTGCGAGTGGACCTCAGGTCTGAGCGGTGCCTTATTTGTGTAGAAAAAGAATAAACTGGCCTTCGGCTTGGACGGAACAGCACCTGTGGTGTTACGAGCATCACACTCCAGTCAAGTAGGATACCCAAGCACCCAGATAGCACTTTCTTCTTGTTTAAAAGATCATTAAGTGTTTTTTTTTTTCTAAAATAAGACAGGAATTGACTTTTTCTTAATTTACCTTTTTTCAGAAAACATCTCTCTGTTCTAGCTCTTGCAGGTTACTTCTGTAAATTACCCAAATCATGTACTGACCATTCATTTTGATGACCGTGCTCTGGTTCTGTGCCGGCCATCTGCTTTTTTGTTGAAGACACATTAGAAGAAAAGTCCCCACAAGAGAACACGGGTGTTAAGTACTATAAAAAGCCTGACATGGCCCACATGGGACTGGTATTATTATCACCACACTGCAACCTAGTGAGCTAGCTGGCCAGCACACTAAAGCTTGACTTCTACAGAGACCATCAATGACTAAGCCAAGCCAACGGATCTCGCTTCTTCAACATTTCTCTGGGAGACAAAAAAAAAAAAAAAAATCAAGATCTGGAAACACTTTGAACAATCCTGAGTTCCTTCTTGGTTCCACCTCCCCGCTGCGGACAGAGTGATGGTCGACTGGAGCCCAGAGGGGCCCTCCCTCCTCCGGGACAGCCACTCTCTTCCACACTAAGGGACCCAGGTCCACATCCCACACCAGGCTCTACCCAAGAACCTGCGGACGAAGCGCCGACGCCTGACGCCCGATGCCGGACGCCCGCGGCTGCGCTCTGCGCTGGACCTTGCAGGCTGCTCCGCGGGCCCTCGCTGAATTGCTGGGGCTGGCTCTGAGCTTGCTGTCCTCCCGTCTCACTCTCCCCAGAACTTCTAGGATCACAGGCCGGTGTAAGTTTTCCAGTGGGGATTCTCCATTACTATCAAGAACTTCCTCCACCACTTCTGCTGTATGCGCCCACCCTGGCACCCACTCCCCACCACAGTCCCAGTACTGAAACAAATACTTTGTGTGAGTTGAGAGGACCAGGTTTAAATATGCGTATTGTTGCCTTTGCTTCCTTGAGGTGAACAATCACCTCTTGGGATCCTGTTCTCCCCTGCAAGCTACACAATGAAAATCTGGCTTGTGCATCATTTTTGTCTGTTTTGTGCTGGCTACTATTCTAGAAACTGAGAATATAAAATCACAAGTGGATAAAATTCCCTCTTTATGAAGCTTACCATTACACAGAATATGAAATAATAATGCAAATTACATAATAAAGTAAATGATGACAAATACTGTAGAGAAAAAGATGGAGGTGGGCAGGGGTGTTGGGAGTGCAGGAGCTTGGGCCTTCAGCACGTTCTCTTCCTCCAGAAATAAAAGAGGAGCTGTTGTCCAGTATGATGGCAGAACACTCCTCTGACAGAGCAGAGCAGAAAGAGTGGCATCTCTCTGACATTTAACATGCAAAACACTAACATCCACAATGAGAAGGTCACCACTGTGTTTGCACATTCTTTCCTGTAACAAAGCACTTGTGGTCCGGGAGTGAGGATGTTTGTAGACACAGCCAGTTATGCACAGAATCCCAATCCCTGGGAATCTCCTTCTGAACGCTGTTTTGTCCAGTGAATGAGTATGTCTGGGAGGAAGGTGGCCAGGCAGGGAGCAGTGGAGGGGCAGGGCTCAGGCCCCTCTGGGAAGCTGGCCCTGATTTGCCTGCCTGAGCCAGGTCTGCAGCTGCCGGAAGATGTTCTGTGGAGAGGAGGGAACCGTTCTGAAGGTCTGACCCAGCACCAGCAGAAGGAAGGGACGTGGGATAAGCATGCCAAAGAGAGCACGGGGTACCCGGGCCTTTTCTCACCTGGCGCCCGGAGCGGAGGCTGGGAGAGTCTGAGGGCCTCTCGGGTGCCATGTCCAGGCAGTGGGAGGCACCTGGGATGAGAAGGGCTGGCTCTGAGGGTCCCAAGGCCTGTGTCACACTTAGTACATGCCAGGGGTCTGTGTCCCCTGGGAAGAAAGAAGAGGTCGGTGTGCTGAGCTGGCCTGGCAGAGCTTTCCCGCCGGGTGCTGGTGGCAGGCTCACCATTAACAAACAGCACTCGGGTGGCACCAGGCCTCTGGCCACCGTAGTAGGCGTTTGTCTGGGCCACGGCCTGAGCAACAGAGGAAGCCGAGAGTCCAAACACTTGCTCACAGAGGTCCAACTCGGAAGGCAGGGCTGGGAGCTGTGAGAAAGGACATCCAGGACCCTTGCAGGTGACGTCTGAGGAGGGAGATACCTGAGTGTGAGAAACAGGTAGAGCCGGCCCCCGACCCTCCACCACCACTACAGATCTCCTCAGGGAGCTGCAGTGCTGTCAGAGAGCAGCATCCCGAGAGGCGACCGTCCAGAGGGACGGGGCTGCTGCGGTGAGAGCTGGCCAGGAGGTGGGATGCCAGGGGAGCCACCATGGGCTCAAGGACATCCCGCAGGCGCAAGTCCTGTGGAATCAGAGCGAGCCAGAGAGAAGAGAAAGCACGTGCATGGAGGAGACAGGATGTGCGCAGGTTTGGCCGTCAGAGGGCTCTGCAGTGACTGAGGCTGCAACTGGACCAGGTCTCCGCTTGAAACCCAGAGCTCACTGCAGTCAGGGAGAACCTAGCTTCTGTGACCCCACACTACCTCACTCCTTTCCATTTACTAAGTACCTACCATCTGCTCAGATGTTGGACTATTGGGCACTGGTGGCAAACAAGACAGGTTTGGGTTCTGCTGCTTGCTGCAGGACAATGGGGGGGAGTGGACAAGAAAGGCATGGAGGACAGACTGGACTGTTGGAAGAGGAGACAGCTACCAAGGTGGGCATGGGAAGGCTTCCTGAGGGGGCATCTCGTGTGGAGACTTGAGGATGAGGAAGCTCTGAGAATCGGGAATGTGCAATCCAGCAGCCTGAACAGCACCTGCAAGGCTTCCAAAGCCGTTAGGAAGACAGGCTCTTGAGGATCAGAATGTGAAATGCCTCGGCAGCAAGCACTTGCAGAATACTTACTGCACACCAGCAGTATTCTTAGCATGTTACCTACATTACCTCCTTTAATCCTTGAAATAGCCCTATGAGAGAAGGACCCTTACTATTTTTATTTTAGAGATGTAGACACTGAGGCATAGAGACCCAAGTCACTTGCCCAGATTTGCCCAAGATCACATAGGGAGGACATGGAAGTGAAATTTGCATATTTTAGTTTAAACCACTATCTGCATTCCCTCCAAGAGACGAGAGGATTTTGAACTGAACTCTGGGTTAGAATGACCAGATTTAACAACACAGGATATCCAGCTAAATTTGAATTTCAAATGAGCACATTTTAGTATGCCACCTTTGGGACACATGTATATGAAATATTTTTTGTTTATCTGAAATTCAAATTTAACTGGGTAACCTGTATTTTGTCTGGTAACCCCACCCTGAGGTTACTCAGAAGCCAAGGGAAGGTTTTGAGCAGAGGTGGAACAAGGACCTTCCTGGGTGTTGTGTGGTGGACTGTACAAGGAGAACTGGAAAAGCCTGGAAACCTGGGAGAGGGCTGGTCAGGGTCCAGGGAGGAGTGGGTGGGCCTCTTCAGGACCCCAGCAGGGAAGAAAAAGGGGGAGGGACCAGAAGGGACCCAAGAGTGGTGGCACTCAGTGACTAACAGGTCATCTGAATGGCGTGGAAGAGGCATTTAAGACTCAACTCAGGATTCTGGCCTGGTGGCAGGGAGAAAGTGTGGACATCGCTGGGATGGGAATACAGGAGGAGCAGGCTGAAGGTCGGCGTGTGAGCATGAAGAGGCCCCTGAGGTCCAAGCTCACCCTCCCCAGCCCACCATCTGCAGTGTACCCAAGGTTAGGTGAGCCGTCCTACGGAATGAAAATCAGCCCAGATCACCTGTGTGATGGCCACTGGTATGCACAGCATGTATGTTTGGGGCAATGGTCACGCCAGCCACTCACAGAAGCCGAACTCTGTGCATGTTTGGTACAACCACTGCCGGTCACCCAGGCCAGACGCTTGGTGCTTGGTGGCTCTCAGCTGTGTCACTGTCTCTGCTCGGGAAAGGCTTAAACACCTTAGGCCCAGGCTGTGCGTGACAATCTAGGAAACAGAACCACCCACACTCACATAAGTTTTTCTTCTCCCCCCAGCAAGTCAGGCCAGAGGCCTGTCAGACCTATAGGAGTGTGAGCTCCTGGTAGTCAATGGTCAGAGCAGGAGAATGTTTGGGTCCCTGTAAACTAGTGATTGGGCGCTTATCACCTGTGAGTTCTTGGGCAAGTGACAATATTTTGGACTTCAGTTTCCTCTTTTGTAAGTGGGGATTGTAATAGGCCTATCTCATGGGAATTCAATGGAATAATATGTGAGGCACGTCTTACAGCACCCAGACCAAATAGCACCAGAAAAGCGGGTTGCAATTGTGGATTCAGAGGTGTGGGCCCAGTTCCCATGAGAGCTGTTCCCAACGCTATGCTTTTTCATTAAATATTAATTGAGCACTTGCTATGTGCAGGGCACTGCTGTAGGCCCAGAAAAGAGGACAGAACGAGAGGAAAAACAGATAATAACCAGACTTTCTAACATTTGCATACTGCGTTCTAAGCTCCCAGCTACCTGCTTTACAGGTCTCTCTTTTCACCTTGCGAACGTCAGCTCTGTGAGGTATCATCCCCATTGTACAGATGAGAAGCTAAGGCCCTGAGAGGGTTCTCGCCTAAGCCACGCAGAGGGGATGCAGCAGGGGCCTTGGTCGGCTAGCTCCTCTCTGCGTGCTGGGTGGTCTGGGCGCTCACCTGCACCGCGCGCCGAAGTCCACCGTAGGGCACCGGGTGGCTGCCGTTGCCACGGCTCGCGAGGAGTCCGCAGAGCTGCCGCACGCTCAGCGGCGTCCCCGCCTGCCCGTCGTACTGCACCGCACCCCCCACTAGGGCCTGCAGCGCCCCCAGGAGCTCCGCCTGGTCTTCAGCTTCGCGCAGCGACCCGCAGACGCGCAGCTCCGCCCGAAGCGCGGCTCGCGCGGCCCCGCCCGCGCGCAGCCGCCGCTCCACCTCCGCGAAGGCTGCGGACACCGCGGCCAGACACTGGGGGAGCGAGGGGTGGTGTGGGAGGGGACCCAGGCCCGCCGGGCTGCCTCCCAGGACCGAGATCCTACAGAGGCTCCCGCGCGCAGTCCGACCTCCGGCCCTCAGGCCACGCGCACCCGGGGCGCGCCCACCCCCAGCTCGGGATCCTCCCGGGCCCGCTCCCAAGTTAGGTGCGCCTGGGCTTCTGACGCCCCGCCCACACGGAGCCCGCCCTCCGGATAGACCCGTCCCTCCAAGCCCCGCCCATAGGTTCCCGCCTCCTTCTGAAACCGCGAGCTGCCCCGGCTCCCGCACCCCGCGGGCTGCGCGCGGCCCGGCCTCCGGGAGCCGGCCTCTCGCGCCATCCCCTCGCCGGGGGTCCCGCCTCCTACCTGCAGCGACCCGCCAATCGCCACGCTCGCTAGGCCTCTGGACACCACCTGTGGTCGGACGCGGAAAGAGACTCAAGGGCTGGCCAGGGCCCGCGCGCTGGGACCCCGCTCCCGCATCTGTAGCCCAAGTTCTTACGTCGTTGTACTCGGAGAAATCAAGCGTCGCCCGCACCGGGGCCGAGGAGGCGACCGAGGCGAAAATGAGGTGCGGGAACTGAGAGAGGAGGGGCGTCAGCGCGCGCCCGGCGCCGCGCCCTCAGCCTGGTGGCACTCGGCGCGCTGGCCCGCGCCGGGGTGAGACGGCCATGCACGCGGAGGGTCGTGGAGGGCGTCCTATTACGGGCGACCTGACCCCGCGTTCGGTTCCCTCCCCCCGGCCCACCGCAGCGGTCCCAGGACCTTCAGTCGGGTCCAGGCGGCCAAGGAGCCAGCGTAGGAGCCTCCGAAGCAAATCCAGGGGCTGGAGGAGGAGACGTTGAAGAGGCGGGAAAGCGCCCGGCGGGCAGATACCACGTCGGCCAGCCTGGGGACAGGGGCGGCTCGGTCGGCCCACCGCGGTGTGGATTCCAGCAGATTCCCCATCAACCCGCGGGAGGCGGACCCGGAGACTTGGATGGGCTGTCAGGCCGGAGGCCGAGCTCTGTTTTCAGGCTTTTCGGAGGGACCTGTAGGTCACGTGCATTTCCGAAAACGCCTGTGCCTAGGCCAGGGATCCTGTCCTCTCCTGCTGGGAAGCCTCTACTCACCCCACCCCCACCCCGCCTTTGACCGTTTTAGGTAAAAAAGGAAAACTTTCCGAGGCATTTTTTTTTCCTTTTTTCGGTACTAGGGTTTGAACCCAGGGATGCTTTACCATCGAGCTACATCCCCAGCCCTTTTTATTTCTTATTTCAAGACAGGGTCTTGCCAAGTGGTTTAGGGCTTCACTAAGTGGCTGAAATGGACCTTGAACTTGTGATCCTCCTGCTTCAACCGCCCCCACCTGGGATTACAGATGTGCACCCCCGTACTGGGCTCCAGGGCATTTTATATTAAAACTCTGCAAACAGCGAGGAGTTGAAGACCGTGGAAGTGAGCTACTCGGAGGAGGAAGGGTCCTGGGCTGGATGGGTTAAAAGGTATGGGAGAAGGTGAGGCACAGGAAAGGCAGAGAAATACAGGGATACATCCGACATCCTCTTCTCCCCCGGAGGGCTTTCTTTCTTCACTTAATGCCATATTGCTGCAGTTAGAAGCCAGTTTAGTTTGTGGGAAATTGAGATGTAGAGACACACAAAGAGAAAGACGTGGGCACAGAGAGGTGGAGGCAAGAATGAGAGATAGGCAAAGATGCTGCTAGGGAGACAGAGACACTGGGTAGGGGAGGGGGACTGTGTCCTGTGGAGGACATGAAACCCGGGGGACGTCGTGGAGCACAGAAGGAGGTGGGGAGGGGCCCTGCAGATGTCTGGGGGGAGCCACTCCTGCAGAGGGAAGCCTTAAGAGGCCCAAGACAGGAATGTCCCTGTGTGTGGAGAGCAGCAAGGACCTCCATGCAGCTGTTGAGCGCGGGAGGTGGGGGTCAGAGCCCCTGTCAACTGGGTGGCCTTGTGGGCCCTTTAAATACTTGGGCTTCGCTCTGAACAGTATGGGGACGCATGAGGGACTGGAGCCAGAGAGGGTCATGACCTGGTGTGTATTCTAACAGGATCATTCTGGTTTCTACCTGCAAGTCAAGGGCAGAACCAGGGAGACTGGGGAGGGGCTGGTGATCCGGGTCAGTGTGCCACAGTGAGACAGAGAGACAAGAATGGAGGAGGGTAAGAGAAGAGCTGGGAGGGTGGGAGACCCAGAGGTAGAGTAAGACAGTGTGGGAAAGACCGGAAGCCAGAGACGTCAGTGGCACCGGCAGTGGAGAAGAGAGGCTCAGATGCAGAGGGTCCAAGAGCAGACATTCCTAGTCCTGTAACCCAAACACGTTCCCTGCCCCACTCACGCATGGCGGCTGGACAAGTAGCGAAGCTGGGCCGTGCCCAGGCCTCCGGAGGGTATGCTCAGGCCATAAAATCTGTGTTCCAGGCTTATCACCAGGGCCCCAAAGGCAGGGGCCAGGGCTGCAGGATGTCCTGTGAGGAGCATGTGGTGGAGGGAGATGCAAGCTGGGCACAGGCCCTCGTGCCCCCAGGCCTCACAGTGCCACCACTGCAGTCCCCTCCTGTCCTCACCAGCTCCCGACCATGCCTCTTCCCTCCTTTGCCTCTTACCTGCCATCACTGAGCCGGGACCAAGGTGGCCCTCACCCCCAAGATGCAGGAATACAGGTCCCTCCTGGCCAGCTCTGTGCTGGTCATTCACCCAGTACCGCTGTGGGGTGGGAAGAGGGAGAAGAAGGGCGTTGTCTTGAGAATGCTGACAGTGCTGACCTTCCTCCCCACCGTCCAGGCGGCAGTAAGTTTGTTTGTGGGTTTACCTCTCTCCTTTCTCCTCATGCAGAGTGCAAGAGCTACGTATGCAGATATTTTAGTCTGCTCTTTCATTCCTAGGTCCCCAGCCACCCACCCCAGGGGTGACTGGTGCATATCAGGCCCTTGCTATTTCTTGAAGTAGTAATCATAGGATAGGTAATGAATTTGGGTGGATTCAGGAATAGGGATCAAGCTTGGGAGACTGCATATAAAGGAGGCACTGGGAAACGGAAATTTACTTATGCATTTAAAAGGAATTTGTGAATGACTGTTGTGAGTCAGGTCTGATTACAGTGCTAGTTCACACTGCTGTTACATACTGGTGGAAGGCTCCGTGTGCAGTCTGCAGGATGAGGAGAGGGGGCACTGAGCGCACTAAGAGTAAGAGGGACAGAGAAGGAAAGAGTGAGGGACAGCTCACCAGGGACCAAGATGTGGGACACTGAGGAGAGAGGGGAGAGTAAAGGTAAAGCTGAGACTGGTGGGGGGGCTCTACTAAGTGGAGCTGACACCCGGTGCGGGGGTGCTGCACTAAGGGACTCTAAGGGGACACTGATGCTGGTAAGCAGCATGAGATTTAGGTCGGGGCAGAGGTGTGGGCTGCAGGGCAGTACACTGAGAGACAGGTCAGAGTTGTTCACCGAGGGCAGGCCAGTGTGGGCAGCGAACTCCTCTTCCGGCCTCACCTGCAGGAAGGACCTCCCGTCGGAGGCATTGAAGGGGTCCAGCGGCTGCTCCAGCCACCCTGCTCTCGGGAGGGCTGCAGCGCCTGGGCCCAGGTGTAGGCGCGGGCCAGAGCTCTCCTGAAGACGCTGAAGGTGCTCCCCCAGGCGCCTGAGGAGCGAGGCTGCAAGACACAGGGGGGGAAGTCAGGTGGCCCCCAGCCCCCTCTCGACCCTCAGTCCCCACTTACCTGGAGCCGAAAGCCCCCAGAGGGAGGCCAGGAGCAGAGGGCCCAGCCACGGGGCGGGCCCAAGGGCCATGAGTGCAGCGCGGGTGAGAGGACTCCGGTGTCCTGCCCCGACTCGCCGAGGACCTTTATCACGTCTCGAGGGGCTGGCCCAGGCGTCTTTTCCGGCGCCTCTCCTGGCAGGTCAAGCGTCTGTAGGAACCGCTGCAGCGGGGCAGGGACGCCAAGCCTGAAGGTCGGGCCTGCTGGGACTGCGCCGGATTCCCTGCCCCTCCCTGTGCCCTCCCGCTCCTCCGCTCCATGGTCTGCCCGCCCTGGACCTCTGCTGCGCTGCTTCTGCGCCCTGTCCTGCCCCTCCGCCCGCCCTTCCTACCCCTGCACCTCCTTGGACCCTCCGAGGCCGCTTGCTCTGGTCCTGGCTGTCTGCCCCACCGCGTCTTCAGCCTCTTGGTGGTCCCGACGTCCAGTCCTGCCCCTCACCGCTTTCCAGCTTTCTCTTGTCCCACAACCTCGCCCTGTCTACTCCCGGTCTCTCGACCCAGCTCGCCACCTGCCTTGGAGGGGCTCTGTGCGCAGCTCCGCTCCCTGCGTTTTGCTGTTTCCGTAAACCCCAGGGACTTGCTCCCTTGCCTGGATCAGATCCTCGTGCCGTCTGTTCAGAAAGGACTTCCTGTGGCCCTCCTGGCCTAACCCCTTCCCAGCCTGATTCTGTTCCTTTTCATAGCGCTTATCACTGTGAGAAACATTATATATAAATATGATATACAATATTATATATGAATTTAAATATTTTAAAACTTGTGTGGCTTATTTAGGTGCGGTGGTGCACACCAATAATCCCAGCGACTCAGGAGGCAACTTGGTGAGACTCATCTCAAAAAATAAAAATAAAAAGGACTGGGAAATGTAGCTCAGTGGTAAAGTGACCCTGGGTTCAGTTCCCAGCACCAAAACACAAAGCAAACCAAAACAATGTGACTCCTTTCTGTCTCTTACTAGACAGTGAGTTCTTGAGGGTAGGGGTTTTCAGCTCTCCTGTCCATTGCTAATCACTTTGTTCCTAGAGGTATAGATAGTGGGCAATCAATAAATGTTTGCTGAGTGAATGAATAATTCACCACCTACTGCTGCTGGTTCTACTTTAAATACAAAATTGGATCTGATGGCATCTTTCCACCTCCAGGGTCGTCAAGTCTGAGTCACTGTCCCTCTGACTTGGAGCATCACAGAAGCCTCTGGAATGGTCTCCTGTTTCTGCCACATGATACTCTCCATTCCACAGTCTAATAAATATGAATCTAATCATTCTCTCGCATCTTACTCAAAGTAAAACCTAAAGCTTTTTTTTTTTTTTTTTTGATGCCAGGGTTTGAACCCATGGCCACTTAACCACTGAGCCACATCCTCACCCCTTTCTTATTTTGAGACTGACAGTCTTGCTAAGTTGCTGAGGCTGACCCTGAACTTGCAATCAGTCCTCCCGCCTCACCCTCCCTGGTTGCTGGGATTACAGGCGTGCACCCCACACCCGGCTCAGACCTAAGCTTTATGTCTTTGAAACTCGTGCCCAGCCCATTGCCCTCAGAGCTTCTCCCACCGCTCCCTCCTGTGTGCCTGCTCAGTCCCCGAACTGCTCCATATTTCACAGCATATCAGCCACACTCTGATCTGTGCCCTCAGTGGACAGTTCCGCTCAGGTTGGCAGGTTTTGTTTTACCCCTTTCTCTAGTTCCCTTAGTGTTTCACCTCACAGAGAGGTTTTGCCTCACTTCCCACAGCCTGTCCCTGAAATGTGTGCTGCTGTGGTCATTGGTGCCTCCATATACCAGACCACTGGAAGCCCTTGATGGGTGATCAATAAACATAGAACTATATGGGTGGATTCATTACTTCAGCAATTGATTTTCTGGCCAGTGAAAAATCCCAGAGAATGTTTTAAAACTTATGTGGCTTAGTTAGGTGCGGTGGTGGAGATAGAATGAGTGGAGATAGAATGAGAAGCTGGGGAGTGTGAGATGATCTGGGGTGAGAGGCTCCTGGCCCAGTGGCGGCAGGAGCAAAGACAGTCACCAGCTCAGTAGACACCTTTAAGGAGCATCTGTGGTCAGGGCCAGGGGAGAGTGAATGAAGGAACTTGAGTGAGGTGGGAGGAGAGGTCAGCAGACTCAGCCCCGTCCAAGAGCCATGGAATGTACACCACGTGTTCTTTCTCCATCCATCTGTTGACGGCACCAGGCGGGTTCCATAGCTTGGCTATCGTGAGTTACCCTGCTATAAACATTGTTGTGGCTATGTGGGTGTATAAACATAGATGTGCTATAGTATGCTGATCTTAGTTCTTTAGGGTAAATACCAAGGAGTGGGATAACTGGGTCTTATGGTGGTTCAATTCCTACTCTTTTGAGGAATCTTCATACTGCTTTCCAAAATGGTTGTACTGATTTGTAGTCCCACAACAATGTATGAGTGTACCCTTTCCCCACATCTTCACCAGCATTTATTAGTATTTATATTCTTGATGATGGCCATTCTGGTTGGAGTGAGAGGAATCTCGATGTAATTGTTGAGTTTGTTTGTTTGTTTGTTCCTTTGTTTTTGGCACCTGGGATTGAACTCAGAGGCACGGGACCACTTAGCCACATCCCCAGTCCTATTTTGTATTTTATTTAGAGACAGGGTTTCACTGAGTTGCTTAAGTGCCTTGCTTTTGGTGAGACTGGCTTTGAACTCACTATCCTCCTGTCTCAGCCTCCAGAGCCACTGGGATTACAGGCATGTGCCAGGAGCCTTGCTCAATGTAGTTTTGATTTGCATTTCCCAAATTGCTAGGGATGTTGAACATTTTACCTGTGGACCATTTGTATTTTTTGCTTTGAGAAATGTCTGTTTAGTTCTTTTGCCCATAGAATAATAAAATTATGGCATTTACTGGTAAATGGATGGAACTGGAGAACACCAGGCTAAATGAAATAAGCCAGATTCAGAAAGCCCAGGGTCAAATCTTTTCTCTCATATGCAGAAGCTAGAGCAAAGTAAGGGAAAAAAAGGCGGGGAGGATTCCATGAAAATGGAGCAGAGATCAATGAAATAGAGGAAGGCAGTTCAGGGGGAGGGAGGACGGACAGGAAAAGGAATGAACTTTGGAATGAAATTGACAAATTGTGCTTCTTACATATATGAATGTATCATGATGATTTCCACCTCTATGTATATCTATAAAACCCCAATTAAGAATAAAAATAGAATGAAGACCGGTAAGTAGAGGAAGAGGAATGGGGAAAGGTGGGGATGTAAAGAGGAAGCACTGGGGACTGAAATGGAGCCAACTGTATCCCATGCATGTATAAATATGTCAAAACAAACCTCACTGTCACGCATGACTTGATACATGGACAAAAATAAAGCACTTAAAAAATGTTAAACCTTAAAAAGTCACAGAGTGAGCTTTGGCTTTCAGTTTTGGCGTATGTTGCCATAGAAGGTCCCTTAAAAACTGAATGTGTTAAGTCAAGCATGGTGGCAAGCACCTGTAGTCCCAGTATCAGAGGGTGAGGCGGCCGCAGCACTTGAGCCCAGGAGATCAGCCTAGGCCACATGTGAAGACCCTGTCTCTAAACAAATAATTAAAATTAGTATATTGGTATACCTATTAATTTGGTTTTAGGTAAGTATCAACTTCCTAAATTATTTTAATTGCTACACTGGAAAGACAGATCTTCACCCCAAGTTAAAAAGAGGAAGACAAACAGCCCAATTAAAAAGGGGCAAAGGAGCGGTCCGTCCGCCGCGGCTCCCCCAGTACCTCGTGTGTTCGGGCTGGAGTGCAGGTGTTCGCTGCTGTGGATTGGGCCCGCGATGGCCGGACCTGGAGTGCGGAGGCTCCCCGCGGCCTCCCGGACGTCACCATGCCTAAAGTTCCAAAGGGAAAAAGTACAGTGTGTGTGTGTGTGGGGGGGGGGAAGTCATCCATCCATATAGTAGAAAAGCAGCTCAGATTACGAGAGAGGCCCACAAACAGGAAAAAAAAAAAAAAAAAAGAAAAGTTGAAGAATGAAAAGGCCTTACGTCTCAATCTTATTGGTGAAAAACTGCAGTGGTTTCAGAATCATCTGGATCCAAAAAAATCGGGGTATTCAAGAAAGATGCTTGTAAATTAGTTGAAGGGTATTTAAATAGATTTAGCAGTGAGCTGGAGCAGATCGAGTTACATAACAGCATCAAAGACAGGTAGGGACGGCGGCACTTTTCCTGGGAAGCAGTTATCAAGCAGCCGATGGAGCGTGAGCGACAGCAGTATGAAGGACATGGCCTTGAGATCCCAGACATTTTAAATGCAAACAATCTGAAAACTTTTAGGGAATGGGATTTTGATCTGAAGAAATTGCCAAACATTAAAATGAGAAAGCTCTGTGCTAATGATGCAGTTCCTAAGAAGGGCAAGAGGAAAACTATTTTAACTATAGACAAAAATTTAGACGAATTGGAACTAAAAGGTGAATCAAATGACTCAGATGAAGAAATGACTCCAGTAGCTTGTCTTTATTTGAGAGCTTCAAGTCACACTCATTAATTTTGGTAAATAATTATCTAGACATAAAAATTTGCTATTTACTTCATTTTCCTGTATAATGAGGGTCCCATTTGTAGTTTAAAAAAGTTATGATTTTTATTTAAAAATGAAGGTTGCTATTCATTTATATTAAGTTGCTAAAATAGATATAAGTTGTATTAGTCTGTTTTCAGTTGCTATAATAAAATACCCAAGGTTAGGTAGGTTGCTTATTAAGAAAAGACATTTCTTTAGTTCATGGTTTTGGAGGGTGAAAGTCCAAAGGAACGGCCCTGGCAAGGACCTCTGGCTATATCGCTTCATAGTGAATGACATCACAATCCATGCAGGAGGGTGGTGAGACAGGACACCAGAGAACAGGAAGGCTAGTAATGACTTCTCACTAGGCCCACCTGTTAAAGGTACCACCACCTCTTAACATTGCCACACTAGGCACCAAGCTGCCTGTACATGAGCTCTTGAGGGACAAATACCAGAAGTGATCTTTTAAAGACATTTAATCTGAACTTTGTACAAAGGAAAAGTAATATGTGTAGGACAAAATGTGTTTTCAGTTTTTTCCTTATATGGAAAATATGTAGGAAAAATTTGACTAATCTCCCAAATGGGGTGAATGGACAATAACCTGTTTTCTAAGAGATTCCTGTGGGCATTTCTTAAATTGTGATAATAATGAACTTGTATTAAACTGATTTCTCTCTTAAACATTAAACCTAATTTCTTTCCTTATAAAATGGGGAAGAATTTGGTTGTGAATTCATATTCATCAATAGATTATGCATTATCATTTATATTTTCCTGAGCCAGAGGTAATGGTTAGAAACAGAAGTAATTGGTCTCTGTGGTTATGTTGATCCCCACACTTATATATGTTATCTTTTGACAGAATAAATTATTTAGGCTTGCTCCTTTTGATTATATATATTTTTTCTACTTTCTCATTGTGAAAAGTGATAAGTTTCTAAAAGGTTAAATTGACATACAACAATATTTCAAGTGTCATGAAAAACATCCATGTATTAGAATTTTGTTAGAGAAAGTAAGCACAAGTAACCTTTAGTGTGTTTTTTAAAGGATGTGATATAAATATATTTATTTTCAAGAAAAGGAAAACATTAATGTATGAGGTTAACTTAATAACTGTTTTGTTAGCAGTTTATATGAAGTGTTATAACTTTTTTACTTTTGAAAATTAAAAATAAAATTTAATTTAAAAATAAAAGGGGGCAAAGGATAGGAATAGACATTTCATCAAAGATGAATGAGCACATAAGAAAAAAAAAACTAACATCATTGGTCATTACTAAGTACAGAAAAAAAACCTACAAGGAACTTTTTTATTTTCAAGGTCTTTGGTAAGTGCTCTACCACTGAGCCACACTTGCAACCTAACATACCTCCTCATACAGGGTTGGTTGTAATGAAGAAACAGTACCAGCGCTGGGAATGTAAATTGGAACAGCCACTTTAGGAAACTCTTGGACTCATTAAAAACAAACAACAAACAAACAAACAAACCCAGTGCATGTCTGTAATCCCAGCAGCTCAGGAGGCTGAGGCAGGAGGATCTCAAGTTCAAAGCCAGCCTCAGCAATTTAGCAAGGCCCTGAGCAACTTGAATAAGACCCTGTCTCAAAATTAAAAATGAAATGGGCTGGGGATGTGGCCCAGTGGTAAAGCGCCCCTGGGTTCAATCCCCAGCACCAAAAACAAAACAACAACAAAAACAATGGCTACAGTTAGTTATGATTTACATGCCTTAAAATTCAGTTTTGTTTTTAAGTGACAGGGTCTCACTATATCAACCAGGCCAGTCTAAACCTCCTGGACACCAGGAATCCCCCTTGGGAACCTGAGGCTTCCCAGGATTGGGTTCATCTTTTTAAAGTGTACATTCAGTGTGTTTAAGTAAACCCACGGATGGGTGCAAGGTCACTGATCTCCAGCGCAGGGCATTTCCAGCACCCCTGCAGACGCTGTGTCCATCTGCAGCACTTGCCATCCTCAGCTCCAGGCCAAGCCACTCCTTGTCCCTCTCTGTGGAGTTGCCTGTTTTGGACATTTCACATGAGCAGGATCTTACTGTACATGCTCTTTTGCGTTAGGCCTTTTCACTTTGTGTGTTTTGGAGGCTCATCCATGTTGTAACTGGTATATTCTTTCTTTTTATGGCTGAATAATATTCTACTGCATGGACATAAGACATTTCATTTCCATATTAATAGTTGATGGACAGGTGGGTTATTTCTGCTTTCTGCTGTTTTGAATGATATCACTATGAACATTTATGTGCAGGGTTTTGTGTAGACACATTTTCATTTCCTTGAGTAGATACCTATATGTGGAGTTGCTGGGTCATGTTTAAAATGTTTAAAATGATATATACCTTTTTAAGCAACTGATGAACTCTTTTCCAAAGTGGCTCTTCTACTTTGGTAGCATCTGACTCTTCTGGGAAGGCTCCAACTCCAAGCCTGGAAATGCCGGAAAAGTGAGAACTGAGAGATGCCCAGAACAAAAGAAGAGGCAGCCTTCAGGAGCAAAGAACCCTTTGAGTGGGGAAATCAGGTCTTTTCTGGCTGGTGAGGCCTGGACTTTCAGCTCAATGGCTTGGACAGACCAAAGGTACAGACAAAACGTGTAGGCTTGAAAGATTATGTGTCTGCTATCGAGTCCACGAGTGAGGCTTAAAACCAGTTTGTACTGGACATTTGTCCTAGATGTCATTAAGGCAAGGGTGGAGGCAGAAGAGATGGCCACAAGAAGATGGAATGGAATCATGAATCATTCAGTGGAAATGATGGAGAGAGGGGCAGTTGAGAGGAGCTGTGGGGAGAGGGGTGTCTCTGGAGCTGAGGGGAGAGGGCTGGTCCTGCAGAGCTGAGGGGAGAGGAGGGTCCAGTGGGCTGTGGCCAGAGGGCTGATTCAGTGGGCTAGAGTGTGGTCCTAGCTGCTGTGAACCGGGAGTTTGCTGCCAGGGCCCTCACCCTCTCTTTGGCTTTTGTTCTCATTTCCTGGGACCTCTTAGCAGAAGCCAGCTCTCCATCTCAGCAGGGAATGAATTAAGATGCTGTAGGCTTTTGAAATGCATCCCCAATGACTCCTGACCTTCCAAGGGTAGCACACACACTTGTATTAAGTTCCCAGTGTCTCATCCAGCACTCACTGCACAACTTCAACCAATGGTTAGGAACTTTGATGGAACCCACCTGAAAATCATGAGCACCTTGAGATTTATGTGAGTTTTCTGGAGACCTTGATTCCCTCCCAGCCTCTCTGCCCAGTGTCTGAAGGCTCAGATGCAAGGAAAGGAGCCCTGTCTGTCTAAAGTGACACTTGCTGAGAGGCTGGACTCCTGGCTTCCTCCCTGCCTGCCCCTTCCTTTGGGACTTTCTTCAGGGCTCTCTGGGGGCCACATTCCTTCTGCAGAGAAGCTGCTGCATTATCCTCCAGATCCTCAGGCACCTCAGAAGCAATTTGAACTTAAGAAATTTGTTATCTTACAATTTCTGGTTTTCATTTTTTAGTACTTGAAGCTGCATTGAAAGGACTTAGGATCCCTCAAAATGAGTCCTGGAGTCATTATCTCTGCTAGGGTCATGCTTGTCTGGGTGAGGCTGTGAGGCAGAGGCAAGTGCAGGTGTGTTCAGGTGTGCCCAGGCCTGAGGTGCAGGGGCACTGCAGTGTGTGCCCAGTGAGGCCAGGAGGGGCCAATGCCCTTGTATTCTGGGTCACTGTGTTTTCAGTTCTGTACTGTATGGTACATGCAAATTACATTGCTGTTTAGTCTGTTTTGTGAGATATATTTAACTTTTGTCTCCAAACCAGCTGATAAACATCACTATCCTCCTTTCTTCTAAAATGTTTAGCTAGAAGTGAGCTACATTTTCTTGTTTCTATCCAAAATTATTTCCATGGCAGAGCCAGCCCCCCAAATGTGATTTTCCCTCACAAATCACAAATATTGTCACAAGCTTTTTCACACCAACATTTTAATGTGTAGTTCATATATTTCCTTTGCCTTGTTAATGCAGACAGTTAAAACACGTTCTTATGTTACTGAAATTTTGTCTGCTTTCCTGACTACATAGGAACAACTTCAAACTTATTTCAGCTCTCTCAAAGGGTGTAGACTGAGTTTGACTTCATATGCCTTGGTTACTGTGAGTCACAAGACCATGGTGATCTTACTTAAATGCTCAAAGTAAGGATCATGATGGGGTGAACAGCTACTCTTCTTGTTTTTCAGGGAGTGAAGTCCAGTGGATAGTGCAGCAGTTGTCAAACTAAGGCACTCCCATCCTTAGGAAAGCAGGAGGCCGTGTAAGCAGCACACCCCAGGTTACTTCAGGTGACATATCCTAGTCAACAACTATATGCTTGGGTACCATATGGATTTTATCTGAAATTGGTCACTACAGCTAACATCAGTGGTCTTTTCTCATATTCTGAAGGAAAAACACTCTTCTCACTCAGTCTGGCCATGTTCCTTGACTCAGCGTGCCAGGAGCTCTTGGCACCAACAACAGGGACAACTGGAAAGTCTGAGGAAGGTTTAGGTAACTGAATTGTTCTAACAGTCAGGTAAGTCAGCAAGTCAGGAAGCTTCCAATTGTTCACTTTAAAGAAGTGAAGGAGAATCTAGTTATCAAATAGAATGTGAAAACTAATTATTAGTTGTGAATTGCTATGTGATTTTTGGCAAATAATTCAGAAAGTTTAAATTGTGAGAATTTTGTATAACAAAACTTGACCTATTTTTATTTGTATGCTTAAATTCATTTTCTCGGAAGTTATAAATTAGGCATAAAGTTAATGCTGAAACTTATTATGACCATGTGCACCTTTACTGATGATTATGTGAACTAATTAAAAAGCCTGTGTCGTTTAGATAAATATGTAATTATTTTACATTTACATTTACTGATTAGTTTGTAAATTCATAATATTTTGTTATGGTTAATTATATACAAGTAATAATTTTAATGATAGTTCAATGCATAGGAATTCTAATAAAAACTAGAGCTTTATGCCATCTACAAAGTTAATTGTAGTGTGCACGTATGTTTTTATTGCAGGAAAGTAGGACGTAAAAATCTTAAAATAACTATATTATTATATTATTTTATATATTAACTTATGTTATAATTTCTATACATATTTTATATTATGATGTGTATCAGTGTAATTGTTAAAAAAACAATGACATAAAATTAAAGGTTTTAAAAAGTGTTGGTGCATTTAATTTTTCATAATAATTGTATTAAATCATTCATAATTCATAATCTGTTCAGTAAGTTAAAAATGATGTAAGAATTTGATTTTTTAAAATGTCAATGGCTGTAATACAAAAAAAAAAGCTTAATCTAAATTTAAAACAAATTAGTGTGTGAGTTTTGTAAGATGGGGAGGGAGGGAGGTAACTATTTGGAAGCCTCAGCTAGGCTTCCAGTGGATGGACTGAGCTGGGAGTTTCTCAGGGTCGTTTCCACTGGACTCAGTCTCTGAGACCAAGTACGAGGCCCCACTCAGCCCAGACGCAGTTCTGGAGCAAGTCCTTCCAAGTCTGAGCGGCTGGCGAGGAAGCGCCGCAGCCAGGACACAGGACCCGCCTACTCTTTTTGCGGAAGAACAGAATTTGAGAAACTTGAAACTTGCCGGAAAATCTAGAGCTCGCAGCGCTCTGTCGTCGCAGAGGGGGTCGGAGTCCTTTGTATCTGAAATGTCTGGCCGGGTGGCCACCAAACGGGCCGGGCCTCACGCCGCGGTCCCGGGAAGTCGGGCGCTGTGCTGCGGCCCAGGCGGGTTAGGTCTTCCGGCTCCCGCACACCGGGAAGCGCCCTGCCCGCGTCCTCGCCGCGCGCTCTGTGGCTGCGAAAGGGGTCGGCGCCGCCCTTCGGGAACTCGGGAACCTGCGGTTCCGGAGCCACGAGCTGCCCCAGGAGCGCGCGGAGAGCGGCGGGTGCGCGGCCGGGAAGGAAGCCTCTGGGCCGGTGCGGCGGGAGGAGCCGGGCCGACAGCCTCCCGCCACCTCCCCGCCACCACCGACCGCACCTCCAACGTAGTGAGTTCGTTTCTGTTGAAAAGGGTTTTCTGGGAACAAGAAGACATCAGAACTCCCGTGACATTTGCATGACGCCGGATGAGCTGTGCGCTCCACTTCGACCACCCGAGACCAGGAGAGCGGCAGAAGTGGTTCCCCACGCCTCTCGGTTTATGGAACGAGTCGACTGAGCTACGCATCGTGCTGTGCGGGCGCCGGGGCTCGGGAGAAACGAGCACCGTCAGCCTCGGCCCGAGGAGCTGAAGAGGACCGCGAGCCTTTGGTGACGATGACCGCCCACGTGAAGCAGCAGACATGTGCAGGGGATGGGCGTCCCCGAGCTGGCTGCAGGGAGGTCAACCGCCGTCCTGCCCTTCCGGACAGAGGTGGTGGTGCACGTCCGCGTGACCCAGCTGGGCGTTCAGCTCCGGGACCCGCCTTCGGGACTGGGGTGCAGGTCAAGGTCCGCCTGGACCCAGCTGGGCGTTCAACTCCGGGCCCCGCCTTCGGGACCGGGGTGGTGGTCGAGTTCCGCGTGACCCAGCTGGGCGTTCAGCTCCGGGCCCCGCCTTCGGGACGGGGGTGCAGGTCGAGGTCCGTGTGACCCAGCTGGGCGTTCAGCTCCGGGACCCGCCTTCGGGACGGGGGTGCAGGTCGAGGTCGGCGTGGACCCCGCTGGGCGTTCAGCTCAGGGATCCGCCTTCGGGACCGGGGTGGAGCTCGAGGTCCTCCTGGACCCAGCTGGGCGTTCAGCTCCGGGACCCGCCTTCGGGACGGGGGTGCAGGTCGAGGTCCGCGTGGACCCAGCTGGGCGTTCAGCTCCGGGACCCGCCTTCGGGACGGGGGTGCAGGTCGAGGTCCGCGTGGACCCAGCTGGGCGTTCAGCTCCGGGACCCGCCTTCGGGACGGGGGTGCAGGTCGAGGTCCGCGTGGACCCCGCTGGGCGTTCAGCTCCGGGACCCGCCTTCGGGACGGGGGTGGAGCTCGAGGTCCGCCTGGACCCAGCTGGGCATTCAGCTCCGGGACCCGCCTTCGGGATGAGGGTGGTGGTCGAGGTCCGCGTGAGCCAGCTGGGCGTTCAGCTCCGGGACCCGCCTTCGGGACGGGGGTGCAGGTCGAGGTCCGCGTGGACCCAGCTGGGCGTTCAGCTCCGGGACCCGCCTTCGGGATGAGGGTGCAGGTCGAGGTCCGCCTGGACCCAGCTGGGCGTTCAGCTCCGGGACCCGCCTTCGGGATGAGGGTGCAGGTCGAGGTCCGCGTGGACCCAGCTGGGCGTTCAGCTCCCGGACCCGCCCTTCGGGATGGGGGTGCAGGTCGAGGTCCGCGTGACCCAGCTGGGCGTTCAGCTCCGGGACCCGCCCTTCGGGATGGGGGTGCAGGTCGAGGTCCGCGTGGACCCAGCTGGGCGTTCAGCTCCGGGACCCGCCTTCGGGACGGGGGTGCAGGTCGAGGTCCACTTCCGCCTGGGTGGCCTTCCGCTGCGGGACTCTGTCCCGGATCCTCCCTGTTTCTGAGTCCTCCGCGGGGTCGCGAGGACGCCGCTCCGGTGACGTTTTCCCTGCCGTTTCGGGACAGGCGAGCTCGAGAGGCGGGATCCTCCAGGGCGGCGCCCTTCCGCCTGCTCGCGGGAGCCACGGCACAGCGCAAAGCCAAGGCCGAGAAGGCGCCACGAGTTGGTCGCGGCTGAAGTCGTGGAGCGAAGTCTCAGGAAGGAAGACCGAGCCCCGGCGGAGAGCCGGGGGCGGCGAGCAGAGGCTCGACTGTACCATGATTGAAGAAGAGCCCGGTCCCCGCCGGCCGGTTAGCTCAGTTGGTTAGAGCGTGGTGCTAATAACGCC
Source organism: Sciurus carolinensis (assembly GCF_902686445.1). Taxonomy (NCBI): domain Eukaryota; kingdom Metazoa; phylum Chordata; class Mammalia; order Rodentia; family Sciuridae; genus Sciurus; species Sciurus carolinensis. The sequence continues at coordinate 131,010,957 of NC_062219.1, forward strand.
AAGGTCGCGGGTTCGATCCCCGTACGGGCCAGCGCTCCGCTTTTCCTCCTTTTCGTCCCCCTCCTCACCTCTAATAAAAACCTTCTTGCCGCCGGCATTTCCCGCTGGCTGCACCAAATCGAGTGGTTGTTGAGTCCGCCTCAATCCTCAGCAGCCGCCCCACTCGTTTTGCCCCGGCTACTCCAGAGGCGGCGGAGGGGAGAGGAAGAGCGTGTGCACAGCAGCATGGAACCCGAGGCCAGCGTCCGGCCCGGGCGCCTTGCGCCGCCTTCTTCACGCCCTGAGTCGGAGCTCTCGTCCTGCGGACACCGTGGCGGGGCGCGGTGCACACGGCCCCGCCGCCTCTGCGCTGTGCTGGGCGCCCCAGACCCGGTCCCGGAGCAGGTCCGCTCCAACCGCGTCCAGGACGCGGCGAAGGTCCGACGGAGCGGTGGTCGCCACGATCGGTTTCCAGCCCAGTCTTGGCTCGGGCTCAGCCCGGGGTAGAAATCCCCCGGCGGCAGCGATGCCCGGGGCACGCGAGACAGGGTCGCCGCGCTGCCCGGGCGAGGACTGCTGGCCCGACTGACCGCGCCGGCCGCGGGGCCCTCGGCTGGGCAGCGGGGCTTCGCCTGACCGCTCCGCCGGGAGGCGGGCGGGTGGAGTTCCGGGCTGCAGACAGCGGGAGGGAGGCCCCCGAGAGCCGCGTCCTGGTCCCCACGCCCGTGCGGTGCGAGGACGGGGTGGGTGCGGAGGAGAAAGGCTACGGCTTTGCTAGCCGAGGAGAAGCAGGACTCCTGCCCGAGGCCGCGATTTCCCGCCCGTCCAGGGGAACTGAAGGTCTTTAAAGAAGCGCGTCAAAGGCTGCACCCCGGAGTTTCCTGCAGGGGAATTGCGATCCGCCTGTAAATTCGGGGGAGGGAGAAGAAGAAAAGGCAGGTCTGTTTTACAAGCCTGAGCGCAGAGCAGCAGGGACTGTACTCAAAGCAGGAGGTGGTCGCCCGAGTCAGCCGCTCCCGAACAGGGTCCCTAGAGGAAACTTACTTTTCCTTTTGAAAACAACTTGCGCTCGGTGGGAAAGCGTGACGGGGAGCAGGGCCCTCCCCGCTGTCAGCATGGAGACTCACCTCAGTGTTTTCCGGCGCCGCACTTACAGGAGGAAGGGAAGCCTGTCAGGGTCACTGCTGGAGGCCACAAACGGGGCCGCACAGAATCGTGGGTCTGGAAGAAAGAAAGATAAACAGAGTCTCAGGAGAGAAGGAAATGTAGACATGTCAGACGACAAAGGGACATTTTCCAGCGATAAGAAACCCTGCGCCATGCTGGTGACTCTCCAGTCCCAGAAGGATCCTAGTCTTGGGGGAGGAGGGAAGCAGTGAGTTCAGGGATGGGCCATTTCCAGAGGTCAAGTGGGTTGACACACTTGCCGGAGCATGGCTTGGTTGGCACACAGGGGTTTTAAGACCGGAGTTGACCCTGATCGGTTTGCAAAAGCATGCTCACAGAAGTGACTGCCACTCAGAGACCGACCGGGTTTAAAATGGTTTCTGGGGTTACCTGGCAACTCCTTTTCCGGGACCTCCTGGTTCCTTTATGTTTAGTTTGCTTTTGACCTGGGGGATGTAGTTCAGGGGTACAGCACTTGCCAGGCATGTTCAAGTCCCCCAACATCAAAATCACCTTAAAAATGCGTCTTTAACATCCTAACGTCCATCCAGACAATTTTATCTCCGAACTTCCCAATACATTTAATTAAATTAATTATGTAATTTATTGTTGGTGTGGGGAATTGAACCCAGGGGCACTTTATCATTCCCAGCCCTTCTTATTTTTTATTTTGAGACAGGGTATCTCTAAATTGCTTAGGGCATATGCTGTTATTGAGTCTGGTCTTGAACTTTCAAACCTCCTGCCTCAGTCTCCCAAGCCCCTGGAATTACAGGCATGTACCATCACACCTGGCTTTCCCAAAGCATTTTAGACACCTTCATTAACTTTCAGTTCAGTGATAAGCAGTAGTACTGTTAGGGAGAGGGTGAGGGCACTCCTGGTGCAGGGCTGTGGCCGTGATTGTGACTTGGGTGATGGACTAGGGGTATAAAACTGAAGAGTCTGTGGAACACACAACCACCACCACCATCACCAACAACAAAATCTCATCTTGACCTTTCTGCCTCAAATCAACCAGAAACAACTAGCTACATTCTGGTGGTTTTTACTGACCTAACGACCTAAGGAGGAGAATCAGCCCTTCCCATCTGTGCTGCTTTTGATGTGACTTATACTGACCTTCTGCTCTTTCTCTTAGCTGAGTACTGTGACCAGCCAATGGGAAGTTAGCAAACATGACAAGATTCTTGAAAAAGATCCTCTGCTCTTCCTGCTTACTTTTAAAAATTTTAAATAGATTTGTTTTTTTAGAGCGATTTTAGGTGCACAGTGAAATTGGGTGGAATCCAGTGAGTTCTCCCACATCCCTGCATGGTCCCCACCATCAACAGGTGCAGCAGAGCGGTGCATTTGCTGCAGCTGAGGAACCTGTGCTAACACATCCGCAGCGTCATCCCCAAAGTCCATGAGGGTTCAGCCTTGGTATTGCGCATCCTATGGGTTTGAACAAACGATTCACTATCCGCAATTACTGTGTCATACAGAATGGTTTCACTGCTCTAAAATCCCTCTGTGCTCTGCCTGTCTACCCCTCCCTCCTAACCTCTGACAACAATAATCTTTACATTTCCATGGTTTTGTGCATTTCCAGATGTCCTAGTGAGTGAGGTAGTATGTAGCCATTTCAGATGGCTTTCTTTGACTTGGTAATGTGCAGCAAGGTCCCTCCTTGCCTTTTCGTGACTTATTAGCTTGTCACATTTCAGCCCTAAGTAATACCCCACTGTCTGGATGCCCCAGAGTTTATGCATCAACACACCTCCTGAAGGGCAGGGCGACTGCTTCCATGTCTTGGCAATTATGAAGGAAGCTGCTGTAAATGCTCCTGTGCAGGGTTTCTCGCCAACACATTTTCAGCTCCTTTGGGTAAATACCAAGGAGTGTGATTGCTGGGTCACGTGACAAGTGAGTTTAGTTTTGCATGAAACTATGACCAAACAGTCTTCCAAAGTGACTACCACTGGGCATGGTGCTGCATGCCTGTAATCTCAGCAACTTGGGAAGCTGAGGCAGAAGGATCGCAAGTTCAAAGCCGGCCGCAGCAACTTAGTGAGACCCTGTCTCAAAAAATAGAGGACTGGGGATGTGGCTCAGTGGTTAAGCACCCTTAGGTTCAGTTCGCAGTACCAAAAAATAAAGAGAGAGAGAAATCCAAACAACTCTGGTAAGTATGGGGTACTGCCTCAGCATCATTCTAAGCTTTAACTCCCTGATGACATGAATTGAACATGTCCTGTGCCTATTTGCATCTGTGTTTCTTCCTTTGTGAGATATTTGTTCAGATCTCTTGTCCATTTTAAAGTTAGGTCATTTGTTTTTTTGTTGCCGAGTTTAAGTTTTCTTGGTGTATGTTGGAAAATAAGCATTCATCAGATATATTTTAAAAAATGTTTTCTTCCAGTCTGCAACTCCTCAATGTCTTCTCTTTTCTTTTGCAGTGCTAGGGATTGAACCCAGGACCTTGTGCTTGTGAGGCAAGCTCTCTACCAACTGAGCTATATCCCCAGTCCCTTCATTGTCTTGATAGCATCTTTTGCAGAGCAGAAGTTTCTAAGTTTAATAATGTCCAGATCATCCATGATTTCTTTCCACTGATCATACCTTTAGTATTATATTTACAAAGTCAGCCTCAGACCAAGTTCCCATATGTTATCCTCTAGGAATTTCAAAGTTTTTGCCTTTTGCATTTAGGTCTATGGCACATTTTGAGTTAATTTTTGTGAAGATGTAAAGTCTGTGTCTAGATTTTTTTTCCCTCTGGGTGTTGTTGTTCCAGCACCATTTGTTGAAAAGACTATTTTTTGTCTGTTGTATTGCCTTTCCTTCAAAGATCAGTTGACCATATTTATGTCCACCTATTTTGGGTTCTTCATTCTGTTTTGTTGAACTCTTTGTCTATTCTTTCATTACTATCACCCTTGGGCAGCAGTGGCCATGAATGGCTGAGCAGGAAAGGAAGATGGAGGGTGACTGAAAACCCCAGGGAGCCTCATCGGACAGGCGGGCACCTGGAAGACGTGGCCTGGGTGTCATGGGAATCTGTAGGTCAATTGTGAAGAAGAGACATCTTGACAATACTGAGCCTCCCTGTCCATTGAACATGCGATGTCTTTCCATTTGTTTAATTGTTCGTTGATTTTCTTCACCAGTTTGGTAACTTTCCTCATATAGATATTGAACATAATTTGTTAGATTTTTACCTAAGCATTTGACTTTGGGGGTGCTAATGTCAATGGTATTGTGTTTTAGACGCCAGATCCCCATGTTCACCATCTGTACTTAAGAAAGCTGCTGACTGTGTTAGCACTAGTCCAGTTTTCGTCTCTCTACTTGCTGTTTCCTCAGCCACTGCCAGGCTAACCCGATGGTTCTCCATGGAGGGGAAGGGGTGTGCGGACATGGACTGATAATTGTTCATCAGACACGTGAGTCAGCTGGACTCAATGTTCTGGGCACTTCCCGCTCACCAGTAAATCACAGATTAATGAGCCAAATAGATTCCCATTCTACTGAGTGGAGATGGTTTGTGAAACAGCACGTTTGTGGCAATATGACTGATGTTTGCATTAAAATATCATTCATTTTACTTCAGGAAAGTAAACCACTTCCCTTCTCCTTTGATACATAGGATAAGCCCCACATTGGGGTCTTTGAGGGCAGTTTTTGTGTCAGGAGTGACTTTGCCTAGATTCCTCTATGACTAATTAGCCTAGATTCCTCTATGACTAATAAATTTCTTTCCTTAAGATATTTTCCTCAAATATCATCAATATTCTCTCCATTAAGAAATTGCAGGACTGGGGAGATAGCTCAGTTGGTAGAGTGCTTGCACAAGGCCCCGGGTTCAATCCCCAGCACCACAAAAAAAAAAAAAAAAAAAAAAAAAGAAATTGCAGGTAAAAACTCAACCCCAAGGTTCATCCCCAATTAATTTTTCTCCTTAGCATTTGTTATCACACCATCTAGTATTTTGTAAACACTGAATTTAAAAAACAAACTGTAACCCTGCCACTAAGAAAAGAACTTTCTGCTCAGATCCCTGGTGACCCCTGGCACTCTGCACTCTGCACTCTGCACTCTGGTACCTCTGCACTCTGCACCTGGTGACACCCGGCATCTGCACTCTGCACTCTGCACCTGGTGACCCCCAGCACTCTGCACTCTGCACTCTGCACCTGGTGACACCCGGCATCTGCACTCTGCACTCTGCACCTGGTGACACCCGGCATCTGCACTCTGCACTCTGCACCTGGTGACCCCTGGCACTCTGCACTCTGCACTCTGCGCTCTGGTACCTCTGCACTCTGCACCTGGTGACACCTGGCATCTGCACTCTGCACTCTGCACCTGGTGACACCCGGCATCTGCACTCTGCACTCTGCACCTGGTGACTCCTGGCACTCTGCACTCTGCACTCTGCGCTCTGGTACCTCTGCACTCTGCACCTGGTGACACCCGGCATCTGCACTCTGCACTCTGCACCTGGTGACTCCTGGCACTCTGCACTCTGCACTCTGCGCTCTGGTACCTCTGCACTCTGCACCTGGTGACACCCGGCATCTGCACTCTGCACTCTGCACCTGGTGACACCCAGCATCTGCACTCTGCACTCTGCACTTGGTGACCCCCCGGCACTCTGCACTCTGCACTCTGCGCTCTGGTACCTCTGCACTCTGCACCTGGTGACACCCAGTATCTGCACTCTGCACTCTGCACCTGGTGACCCCCAGCACTCTGCACTCTGCACTCTGCGCTCTGGTACCTCTGCACTCTGCACCTGGTGACACCCGGCATCTGCACTCTGCACTCTGCACCTGGTGACACCCAGCATCTGCACTCTGCACTCTGCACTTGGTGACCCCCCGGCACTCTGCACTCTGCACTCTGCGCTCTGGTACCTCTGCACTCTGCACCTGGTGACACCCAGTATCTGCACTCTGCACTCTGCACCTGGTGACCCCCAGCACTCTGCACTCTGCACTCTGCGCTCTGGTACCTCTGCACTCTGCACCTGGTGACACCCGGCATCTGCACTCTGCACTCTGCACCTGGTGACACCCGGCATCTGCACTCTGCACTCTGCACCTGGTGACCCCTGGCACTCTGCACTCTGCACTCTGCGCTCTGGTACCTCTGCACTCTGCACCTGGTGACACCCGGCATCTGCACTCTGCACTCTGCACCTGGTGACACCCAGCATCTGCACTCTGCACTCTGCACCTGGTGACCCCCGGCACTCTGCACTCTGCACTCTGCACTCTGGTACCTCTGCACTCTGCACCTGGTGACACCCAGCATCTGCACTCTGCACTCTGCACTTGGTGACCCCCCGGCACTCTGCACTCTGCACTCTGCGCTCTGGTACCTCTGCACTCTGCACCTGGTGACACCCAGTATCTGCACTCTGCACTCTGCACCTGGTGACCCCCAGCACTCTGCACTCTGCACTCTGCGCTCTGGTACCTCTGCACTCTGCACCTGGTGACACCCGGCATCTGCACTCTGCACTCTGCACCTGGTGACACCCGGCATCTGCACTCTGCACTCTGCACCTGGTGACCCCTGGCACTCTGCACTCTGCACTCTGCGCTCTGGTACCTCTGCACTCTGCACCTGGTGACACCCGGCATCTGCACTCTGCACTCTGCACCTGGTGACACCCAGCATCTGCACTCTGCACTCTGCACCTGGTGACCCCCGGCACTCTGCACTCTGCACTCTGCACTCTGGTACCTCTGCACTCTGCACCTGGTGACACCCAGCATCTGCACTCTGCACTCTGCACTTGGTGACCCCCCGGCACTCTGCACTCTGCACTCTGCGCTCTGGTACCTCTGCACTCTGCACCTGGTGACACCCAGTATCTGCACTCTGCACTCTGCACCTGGTGACCCCCGGCACTCTGCACTCTGCACTCTGTGCTCTGGTACCTCTGCACTCTGCACCTGGTGACACCCAGTATCTGCACTCTGCACTCTGCACCTGGTGACCCCCAGCACTCTGCACTCTGCGCTCTGGTACCTCTGCACTCTGCACCTGGTGACACCCGGCATCTGCACTCTGCACTCTGCACCTGGTGACACCCGGCATCTGCACTCTGCACTCTGCACCTGGTGACCCCTGGCACTCTGCACTCTGCACTCTGCGCTCTGGTACCTCTGCACTCTGCACCTGGTGACACCCGGCATCTGCACTCTGCACTCTGCACGTGGTGACCCCCCCCCCCCCCCCCCCCCCCGGCACTCTGCACTCTGCACTCTGCGCTCTGGTACCTCTGCACTCTGCACCTGGTGACACCCGGCATCTGCACTCTGCAGTAGCTGACACACAGCTGCATTCTGTAAACATTTGAAAGCGCGTGGTGGAATTCTTGCCTTCAGAGTGCATGTGCTCTAAGAGTGCAGGAGCCAGAGGGCTCAGGACTGACCTGCGGACCAAGGCTGAACTGAGGGTCTGAGCTGGAGGCACGCCCCCTTCTCTGGAGGCCAAAGACTGCCCACTAGCTATGCCCCTCCTTCTCCCTCCCCTCTTTCCCTGTCCTGCAGCTGGTGACCTGCAATTACCCCAACAGGATTTTAGGGAGGAGGTCATCTGAACTCCGCCCCCAGATCTGTGGGCAGCCCTAACACCCACAGGAGAGAGAGGGTGGTGTACTGCTGGTTGCTCCAGCAATATTCAAGTCGGATTGGTTGAAACTAGGTTTTGAAGGAAGATTTAAGGTTCTGTTTCCCCCCTGGGACAAGGGAAGTTTTAAAAGAGAAAGGGTGGGGGTATGTTAGGAAAAGGGACAGGTATTTTGCAGGTTTCAACTATGGAGAGACCCTTAACCGTGCAAAGGAGGCGCACTTCCTGGGGCCGGCATTTATCCTCCGGATGGAGAGGGGGCAGAGAATTCCGTGTGTTTCAGATCTGAGGAGGGTCTGGATATCCGACCTCATCTGGAAGCAGCAGTCTGCTAATGTATACTTCAACCATTAGGGGTTAATATGAAGTAGTGAGTCTCTCAGCGTCATCTACTTGAATCTATGACATCCTGTCTGCCCGACGGCCTGAACACGTGGATGACTTGTTCTCACAGGTCACTTGCAGCCCATGCACTGACTGCTCTTGAGCACGCTGACCAGGTCACAGGGGACCCAAGGCTGGGAATCAGCCTCACGTATTAGAAGACATGCCAGCAGGAGCGTGGCCGCTATTGTGACAGAGGGGGGAGGTGCGCAGTGGGCACTAAATGACATCAGTGTCCTGGCAAGCCAGCGCTGGCCAAGACTCCGAGCCCACAGCAAGCCTACCGGGAGTCCTCACACCAATTCAGGTTTCAGCACAGCAGTTTCTAGAATGAGCCTTCCTGTATGTCTGTCTTCAAAACGGAAAATGACCAGAAGAGATGCATGAAAATCAAAAGCTACTGGTGAGGAATTCCTCAGTGTCATCGAGGAAGAGTAGTTGACTCATGCCCAGTTGGTGAATTTCAAATGAATTAAGAGTGGCTTTACTGCCCTTGAGTCTAGCAGCTTTTTCCTAGTAAAGTTCGAAGAGCATCCAAATATATCATCTGAACTCCATCCTAAAAACAAAACAAAACAAACCTCCCCCCCAAAAAAAATGCAAACACTCTTTTTTTTTTCCCAAACACTCTTGACTCAATATTTTCCTCCAGCAAATTCTCAGTTTCTCAAATGACATTGTATTTAAAAAAAAAAAAAAATTCTGTAAAGGCTTATCCGGATTTACTATCTGCTGTTTCTCTAATTCCACTCTTCTTTAACACCTTGTTTTGGCTCGAAAACATCATGGCTACTTCGGGTTATATCTCCAGGGATCCCTACCTGTCTAAACAACTGACCACTCCCAAGGCCTTCCCATACTGTTCACTCCCAGGACCTTCCTTTACTATTCACTCCCAGGACCTTCCCTTACTGTTCACTCCAGGACCTTCCTTTACTGTTCACTCCAGGACCTTCCCTTACTGTTCACTCCCAGACCTTCCCTTACTGTTCACTCCCAGGACCTTCCCTTACTGTTCACTACCAGGACCTTCCCTTACTGTTCACTCCAGGACCTTCCCTTACTGTTCACTCCAGGACCTTCCCTTACTGTTCACTCCCAGACCTTCCCTTACTGTTCACTCCCAGGACCTTCCCTTACTGTTCACTCCCAGGACCTTCCTTTACTGTTCACTCCCAGGACCTTCCCTTACTGTTCACTCCAGGACCTTCCTTTACTGTTCACTCCAGGACCTTCCTTTACTGTTCACTACCAGGACCTTCCCTTACTGTTCACTCCAGGACC